>NW_028328292.1:2159978-2257478 GCF_048544385.1 Mastigoproctus giganteus | reverse complement strand
ACTACACAGTTGCTATGTGATGCAGCATGGTTTGGTCTTAAATTCCACAGCTCAGCTAGAAATAACAAGGTATGGTTGTTCATGAAGAATTATGATCATTCTTTATTGAACAGCCCTAGGATGAGGAATAAATGCATTTGGGAAATGCAGGTTTGAATTCTCCCAATTTCTAATCAAATCATCAATATCGACAGCTGTAGATGCAGGTCCATCTATAGCTCTCGAGTTCTGAATTTAAGATCTAAATTACTGTTTTACTTTTGAAAGATTTCAGTTTTCAGAAATAATCCATACAGAAATTCACAGATGCAGATGAACCACTTTATCAAAACTATTTTCATATGACAAAAAACTTCCAAATCCTGTGTTCTATAACACCAAAAATAATATGATAACACAGTTCAATAAATATATGCAATTAAAATTAGAGTACCTTTTTTTACCCCTCCCTTATTTGTATTCTGCATACATACAGGGGAAACCCATTATAATGTGATGCCCAAGTTCCAAAAAATCACATTGCGATAAGCGGGACCATGTTAGAAAATTCTAGCCATTTTTCGGCATTCAAACTTCATACGTACTATCAATTTTGTTCCCTCTTTTTTTGCATGATAACTGCAATACATCTAAGAAAAATTACAATATGTCTAAGAAAAAATCACGCAAAGAATAATAATTGAAATAATATGCAATTGCATTGTTTCAATCTTTTATTGATGCACTGTACAATAAAGTATTTAAAAAACCAATATTCACGTTGTTAAATATATATAAACACAAATAAACATACCTTTTTGTCACGAAAACAAATCAATTCTCACAAAAATTGCTTTTCCACGTGGTTGTATTGACTGTTACGTTCATGTTTTGAAATTAACAGATGGTCGAAAATTCGGGAGAAAAAGGAAAGCATAATGAACTCTCTGTTCTCTCAACTATTAAGTAGACATTAGCGAACAAACTTCTGCATATTTTAGTCTTTACTCTCAAGTCTTTCATTTTTTTTAAAAAAAACTATCAAGGGTTGATTGTTTCATTGCATCTTGTTGTTTCTTTTTAACAATTTCCATAAGGCATTTTAATTGTAAAATTGAAAGGGAATGTACCTTTTCTGTTTCAAGAAATTTAAGCCCAGTTTGTAAACCAGTGAGTACCTCCAGATCTTAGGTGGTGGCTCTGGCTCCTCGTCTGTGTTTGCATCTGGATCATGACTTTCGCCAGTAACATTTTCTATTATGTCTGAGTCAGTCATGTGCTCATATGTAGGACAGTTGTTGTGCCTGTCTACCCAACATTCTATTGTGGCCCCTCTTTTTCTATCAAAGAACTGTGCCAGTACTCACTCAGCATTAGCCACATCATCTTGGAGCTCTGACTTCCTCTCTTTGCAACTTGACTTTCTCCAGTCCAACTTTCCTAACAGTGAGGTAATTTTCCTTGGTGATTTTAATGTTCACAACTCCAGCTGGCTTCCATTTTCTAGTCACACCGACCCAGCAGGTCGAGATGCTGAGGCTTTTGCAATTACTAATGACCTAGCACAGATTGTTCATTTACCTACAAGAATACTGAACAATCCTAATCATACAGCCAATACGCTTGATCTTTTTCTCACAAACAACCTAAGTACACGATCGAAGTGAGAGGTCCTTTAGGCACTTCAGATCACAACTTGGTGATTTTCTCTTCTCCAATGGAACCTTTATCTCATGGCTATTCCCAACCTCGTGTTGTTTGGCATTACAAGAATGCAAAATGGGATGACCTGCGAGACTTCTTTTCTTCTTTTCCTTGGTCGGATTACTGTTTCAAAACTTCTGATGTCAGTGTTTGCTCAGATCGTGTCAGTGAAATTATTCTTGCAGGAATGGAATCCTTTATCCCACATTCCACTTTAAAATCTCGTCCTTTATCTTAACCTTGGTTTTCCAATAAATGTGCTAAGGCTGTTTAAGAGAAGAATATCGCATATCATAATTGGCTTGTTTCTAATTCTTCAGTTTCATTTTCTGCCTACACCAAAGCTCGCAACAATTGTAAAGCAGTTATTAATCAGTCCAAACTAGAGTTTGAACAGGCTAAGAGTAGAAAACTTGCTTCTTGCCCTAATGGTAGCCGAGCATTCTGGTCTCTTGCCAAAGCTATTGGCCGCAACTTTTGCCCATCTCTGCTCCCACCTCTGTCCAAACCAGATGGTTCTGTTGTCACTTCAGCCAAGGATAAAGATGACCTGCTAGCATCCCATTTTTATTCCAGCTCATGTATTAATGATCTTGGTAAAACACCTCCCACCATTCCCACAACACGCTCCATTCAATGCCTCCTGTGGTCTTCCGTCAAAAGGATATCAGAAGGATTTTGATGAATCTTGATGCTAAGAAAGCTCCAGGTCCTGATGGTATTTCTCCACTTGTTCTCAAAACCTGTGCTCCTGAACTTACTCCTATTCTTTGCCACCTTTTTTCACTTTCTTATTCCAAAGGTGGTTTTCCTTCTGCTTGGAAATTTGCTCATATCCAGCCAGTTCCTAAAAAGGGTGACAAATCCCTCCCATCCAATTATCATCCCATTGCAATTACTTCTACTCTTTCTAAAGTAATGGAGAAATCAATTAACCGCCAACTCCTAAACTACCTAGAAACCTTCCATCTGATCAATGATAGCCAGTATGGATTCCGTCAGTGTCGATCCACTGGTGATATTCTGGCTTATGTTATCCATTTATGGACTAATTCAATGGAAAGGTTCGGTGAAACACACGTAGTTACTCTTGACATCTCAAAGGCTTTTGATCGTGTTTGGCATAAAGGTCTTCTAAACAAGCTTCCATCTTATGGTTTGCCAACTGTTTTTAGTAATTGGTTATCCAGTTTTCTCTCTGATCGCTCACTGAGGGTGATGGTTGATGGCTCTCTGTCTTCTAACTTCTCCACTAATGCCGGTGTCCCCCAAGGTTCAGTTCTTTCCCCCCACTCTTTTCTTCTTGTATATTAATGACCTTCTTCCATTGACTGGAAATCCTATCCATAGTTTTGCCGATGATAGCACATTGCATTCAACTTTCCATTTTGAGAAACCTTGTCCTGCTCAATCAGCTTCAACTTCTCGAAAATCTGCTACCAATTCCTTAAATGCCGATCTTTAGGTAATTCTCCAGTGGAGCAAAGACAACTTAGTTGATTTCAACCCTTCTAAAACTCAGTCTTGTCTTATATCTCGCAAAAAGGATTCTTCTGCTCCTATGCTTATCTTTAGTGACACTCCGATTTCTAGGCAAAATGATACATCTCTTTTGGGGATTACACTGACTTCTAATCTCTCTTGGCACAAGCACATTACAAATATTACTTCCTCTGCATCTAAAAAACTTGGTTTTCTCTTTCGCTCTCGGCGTTACTTTTCTTCCAAACAGCTGCTCACTCTGTATAAATCGCAAATCCGCCCTGCCATGGAATATTGTTCCCACATCTGGGGTGGTGCCCCCAAAACCTCTCTCAGGCTTCTTGATTCCATTCAGAAGAGGGCAGTTAGGTTAATTAATGATTCATCTCTAACAGAGTCTCTCCACTCACTTTCTAGACATACTGTTTCTGCTGCATGCCTCTTCTACAGATACTTCCATGGGCACTTCTTCTGAATTGGCTTCTATAATTCCCACTCTCTCTTTCAAAACAGTCCGAACACGTGCTGCCACCAGCCAACATCCATTTACTGTCCAACTTCAAATCCACAGAACCAATTTTTCATCTTCCTCATTTATTCATTTCAACTGCCATTTTCTGGAACAATCTTCCTTCATACGTTCAAACTTCCTTCAAAATTACAATCTACAGAAGTTCAAGTCCAATATCAACAAATATCTTCTTTCGTCTTCTCAACCTCCAAACCCAAACACGGTACTAAGTACTATAGGTTCTAATACCTCTCGTGTTTGGGGTTCACATAAAAAAAAAAAAAAATCTTCTGTCAGGCCTTCCTTAGTGTATCTTTTCAAGAACTGATCAGCAGCAGCAACATCTTCCTCTACAAAGTCCTCAAAGTCATTCTCTTCATTACTGTCACTGGTTACTTGGGGGTTATCAGAGATCAGACGGACACCCCATATGTTTCTCCAGCATTTTGAAATACGCCTTTTTGTCACAGTTTCCCAGGCTTCACCACCAATGTAAAAAACTTCCTTTAAGTTCAGTTTCTTTAAAAATGAGATGATAGAATCCTCACTAATGATTATTCGCTGTATCAGGGTCTTGTGGAAGTTCATTTTAAAAACATTGATATAATCCCTTAATCAAGGGGTGATGGTAAAATCCAAGTGAGCTGCTTACCAAAAAACACCACACCTTTGATGTGGTGTTTTTTGGTATGCAGCTCACTTGGATTTTACCATCTCTGCTTATTAGGTTATCGACAGGAGGATGAGTACGGCAGTTATCTAGCAGCAACAGAGCTTTGGTATCAAGTCCTTGATGCCGTAAGTGTTTAAGTACATCAGGTATATATTGCTTATGAAACCAGTTTTTAAAAATGCTGGAAGTCATCTATGCATTTTTACTAAAGTCATAGGCAAATGGCATAGAGGCCAAGTTCAATGACGGAAGCACTGTGGTGATTTAAACTTTCCTACACAAAGTGGCTTCAGTTTGTAATTTCCTGTTCATTTACACAGAAAGGTACATTCACTCTGTCATTTGCTTGAGCCTTGTGTTCTTTCAGCATCATTCTTACAAGCCAGAGTGGAAGTAGGTAACATTTTATAATAAAATCCAGTCTCGTCACAGTTATATACCTGTTCTGTAGTACGGCCACCATCTTCAATTATTTTCTGAATCCAAGCAGTGTAAGAGCATGCAGCTTCATCATCGTCTAAACATATCTCACCTGATATAGTCATTTTGGTTATTTCATGCCACTGTTTAAAACACGTTAGCCATCCATTACTTGCAGTGAATGCTGTGGACTCATTTCCATGAAGATCACTGGAATTTTTTAGCTTGGATTTGCTGATGGAGTCCAGATAGAGCTGTTCATATCGTTCTTGAGCAAACCACTGAAACACAGCTTTATCTAATTGTTCGTCTTGAGGTAGCCACAAGCGTTTTTCTTGCAGTCCATCGCTTGTTTCCATAGATTTGGCTGCATCAAGAAGTTTCTCCTCTTCTTTCTTCCATCCACACACTGTAGATTCATTCACTCCAAGGTCTCTAGCCACTTGAGTTTACTGGCTTCTGGCTTGATTCTATCAAAAGCAGCAATTTTTTTCTTTTATTGTAAACTTCTTCCATTTTTTTAAGTTTCAGACATTTCTTTAAATTTATATTTTAAAAATAAAAATTTACTTAATCCCCTGAACTTTTTAAAAAATATATATGTTCAAACACTTTGCAGTAAACTTAAGTCATTTATAATTGTTCTTACAGAAATCAAAGGATGATCCATATAGTGAATGTACATTAAACTGAAAATATCACCACATGTTCACAAGAAATCCAAAATGTTGATCTTCAGTGACTAAAAACACATTTGAACTGACAAAAAATGGGAGTCATATGCTTGCATCACATTATAAGCAGAATCAAGTTCTAACGAATTTCGTTTTAACAGGTTTCAGCTGTAGTAAAAAAATTCTACTTGCAATATAATTTCTGTTCTGAGTTCTGTAACAAAAAATAATTTAAAGTAACCAAAGACCAAAGACTGGAATTAGTCTATTTCAACTAACATTTCTGTAATAGAATTAACTCAGAAAGCAACCTACCTGACAAGTTTTTTGCAATGATAATGATAACTGATCATTCTGTAAACATTCTGTTAGGCAGGCACAGCTTGTCTCTAGAAAATGTATTGCCTCGTTATACAGTTCCTTTCCAAAACATATAATACCAATATTGCCTATTTTGGTGCCTAAAATTAAAAGGTATGCCATTATTGATGAATGTTAGTTAAGAGGAAACAAAAATTCTTTATTCACAATTTTCATTGAATTTATTAAGAGAAAAAAAGTGTATATAGGGTGTCTCAAAAATATTGATACAAACATTTAGGGGAGGTAGATATCATCTAAAGGAATGTGAATCGCATAGGAACTCATAACCGGAAACGTCACGGGAAAGTAGTAGCAGAGGCACAAGAAGCAGAAATACACAAGACAGTAATTAGTGGCAAACATTTATTTGAAATAATATTAACAATGGAGTACGAGATGGATGCATTTCATGATGTTACAACAGATGCTCGAAGGTTCCACCATGAGACGCGATGCATGCGTGACGCCAATGCACCATGGATTGGCGGACACGGTCAAACACACCTGGAGTTTCTCTGACAGTAGCAGCAGCGGAGACGAGTCTCGCCACGAGATCCATTTCCGTCTTCACAGGCGATTCACACATGATAGATTTGAGGGCCCCCCCCACAGAAAAAAATCAAGGCTCGATAAATCAGGTGAGTGTGGGGGCCAGGCAATGGGTCCACCACAGCCAAACCATCGACGCCCAAAATGCCTGTTCAAATGGTCACGAACACACCTTCCATAATGGGCAGGTGGCCCTATCATGTTGAAACCAAATGTTGCATCTCACATTTGCTGGAACATCGCCAAGTAACCCTGGTAGAACTTGTTCAAGAAAGATCCGATATTTAGCAGAGTTCATGCGGGATGGTAACAGGTATGGGCTGACTAAGCAGTCACCGACCATACTTGCCCACACATTTATTGCGAAGCGATGTGGTGCCGCATGGGGGTGCACACCGTGTGGGTTGTCGTGAGCCCACACGTGAGCATTGTGCTGATTGAATAAGCTTTCCCGAGTGAAATAAGCCTCATCCGTGAACAAAATATAGGCTGGAAAATTCAAGTCTTGAACACTTTCTTGGAGAAACCACTGCACAAAAGCCACACGTGCAGGATGATCTTGGGGGAGCAGTAACTGAACCCTTTGGAGATGAAAGGGGTGTAAGGAATCATCATGCCAGACACACTGTACACTGCAACGAGACACTTCTAAGGCAGAGGCAATGGCACGTGTGCTAGTAGTAGGATTATTCTGGACGGCATTGAACGCACTTTCTTCCATGGCGGGAGTTTGCATCGAACGTGGTCTGCCCGCACTACTCCTGTTACCTCTAAATAACCCATAATCACACAAATTTTGATGCACACGCGCAAACAAACGGTGATCCGGTACATGTCTGTCTGGGAAGCGTTCTCCATAAATTCGTTGAGCGGTTCATCCATTGCCCTCTGCTAATCCATACACTAGATGCATGTCTGTCAGATCACAGTTCGTATATCGATGCAAGCTCTTCGTGCAGCAACTACTGCTTGAATGAGTAAACCAGAAATTTTCCCTCTCGTGAACTGATGAACAGCGCCGTGTACCGACTTACGGTGACGTTTCCGGTTATGGGTTCCAATGCGATTCACATTCCTTTAGATGTTACCTACCTCCCCTAAAAGTTTGTACCAAATATTTTTGAGACACCCTGTGTATATATATATATATATATATATATATATATATATATATGCATTCTTTTGATTTTTTTAAATTCAAATTCAGGAAAAGTAAAATATAAATAGATGGTATACAATAAGCTAATACAAATTTTATTAAGTAGTCAAATGCTTACTTGTGGAAGCCAACCATAGTTCGCACAGTTTCAAAACTGTAACCTGCTAATGATACAACACTTCAATGAGAAAAAACTGGAAGTCTTTCTGGGTGATTTCTAAATCTTTACAAAAGTAAATCATACAAGGTGATAAAATCTCAAAAAATGCTGAAATTAACTCTAGCTGCAAATGACTAATGGATGCTTAATTTACACAAGAGCAATTATACCAGTTGATCATCCTATACATTGAGAATCCTGACATTAAAAGGTTTCTTGGATCATGTAAGCAACAACATAATTGTTAGTCAATCCTGACATCAACTTGGCTAGTAAATAATTCAATGATAACAAGGGAGCTGCCACCTAGAAAGGAAATCAGTGTGGCATATAGTACTACAGCCATTATATAGCCACCTCTTACTCATAGAAAAAGTCTGCATTCAATTCTCAATGGAGCTGGAGAGACTAATAAAGGCTCTTCACCTGCGGTTGCAATTAGCCAAAACTACACTAGAATAAATTAATTTACAGAATACACAGACCTATTAAATAAGATTATGGCACAATTCTCTAATTACTGTCCATCCAAGCAGACCCCATGCCATGGCTACCTAGCTGTCGTGAGTGGGATGCAGACACTGACCAGTAGGGCTTGGTCCCTTGTCAGTGTGGGATAGTCTCCAAAAAGGAACTCCAACACAGGAAACCTCTCCCTATAATCCTTCATTCCTACCACCTGGGGTGGTTCTCTCACTTCCCCCACCATGGGTGGCCCCTCCTTCCCTTCAGCTGGTGGGTCATCCCCATTACCTACTTTCAATTCCCACCACCTGGGGTAGGCTGGACCTAGGGGTCCCCTGCTGTCCCCCTTTCAACCAGGCAGGTGCCTTTACTACTTCCCCCTCTCTTTCTACCCCTTTCTCCTCCCCCACTTGGCACCTCCGTAGCCAGGTGGGCAGGAGCAGCAGTGCATAGCACACGCTTCTTGATTAGACCGGGGTTCGAGCCCATGACCACCAAATACGGAGGATGCGGAAAGGTCAAGGAATGACCACCGCATATCCCCTGAGCAATATGGCCTTAGTTGCTAATGCTCCTAAAAACAAACAAACAAACAAACAAACAAACAAACAACATCCTCCCCACTTCCTATTCCCCCACTATCTCTTCTCAATTTCACTTTTTTTATATATTTTTTTTTTATTTATTACTTTTTTATTACTTTATTTTTATTTTTTTTTTACTATTTTTTTTACTTATTTTTTACTTTTTATTTTTTTTATTTTATTTTTATTTTTTTTTTACTATTTTTTTATTTTTTTTTTTACCCTACCTGCAGCCTTCACTACCTGTGTTCGCCCTGCCAATGCTTTATACCCCCTGTTGCTTGCCCACTTCCTCATGGTGCAGAATGGTAAACTAGAGGTTTCTGTGAAAACGCAAGCCCATAGGTTAAGAGGCTAGATGAACAACACAACCCGCACTAATACTACACGAACACTCACTAACCTACATAAATCTGGCCTTCACAGAGCTTGTAGATAAGTGACTGAATATGATGTAGCGATATTTCGTAGGATGGATTACTAAACAAAACATAAGACACAGACATTGCTCAAAAGCCAGACAATTTTAATATTCAGATTTATTTATTTTGCAAAACTGATTCATTTCAGTTTAGTGTAAAACATTCTCTGATTAGTACTATTGGATAAAGAATTTACTTCCTGATTATACTAGATAAGGGGATTATATTAGATATAATCAATAAGGATTATATTAGATAAGTGACTGAATATGATGTAGCGATATTTTGTAGGATGGATTACTAAACAAAACATAAGACACAGACATGGTACAATGTTCAAAAGCCAGACAATTTTAATATTCAGATTTGTGCTTCAGACATAACTAGAATCTAAATAATAAAAATCGTTTCAAATTTCAACATTGACAACCAAGGACGAGGACGTGCACTTCTACTTCCTTGCGCACATTTTAATTGTTTTTAAATCCTAACTTATTCATGCTAACTTAAATTTAAAATTATCATCCAATTTATTCCAACATCAATGCAGATTATAAAAAGGTGAGTATCGTAATAAATTAAATTAAGCTACGCTATTATATTGTGTCAGTTATAAATGGTACTTTAAGAGATCTATAATTTTTGAATTATTCAGATTTATTTATTTTGCAAAACTGATTCATTTCAGTTTAGTGTAAAACATTCTCTGATTAGTACTATTAGATAAAGAATTGACTTCCTGAATACTATTATACTTAAAGTTAAATCATATTTAACTTAACACTTTCAAAGTCTCAGTTGGCAGTTTCATATCCATACATTATGTTTGATAGCTTTATGATGTAATAAACATTATGATCTATTGAAATCATAACAAGGAAAGCTGCTGGTCACAAAGCTAAGTTCACAACTTACAAATTTATTTCTAAAGTCATAACTGCTTCTGCTCTGAATATATTAAATATACTGAAGTTGTAATATTTCATTAAATAGGAACAGCACACAGTCACTTTGACAGCACAATGCTGGCAGAACTGAACTACCTCAACTGCCTAAAGAAACCTACTTTGAAGACACTTGTTATTGGTTTTTGTTATTGGACAAGAAAATGGTTGTGCTTTTATTCTTTGGATGGTCAAGGGGGTTGCAATTAGTGAATTTCTCTGATGGTGACTGAATTAATACATAGAGTATAATTATAATAGCCATAGCTGCACTGTATATATAAACACTTACACTTAAAATAAAATCTGTCATAAGATATGCTACTGATCAATTTTCCATCCATCACCTTGTTATTCTCCAAGATGTGTTTATATTCATCTCTCACTAATCTTGAATTGTAATTGACAGGGGTGGGTGAGTGAGTGATGTTTTGGCTTGTATTTCTACACTTCCAATCAGTAACCCAAAAACTTCAGAAAAGCCATAAAGTTAAAATGCAACATTTATTTTCTATGGGGAAAAAAATATATATATATCTTTAATGCTTTTTAAATTGAAGAGAGCATCATCCATACACTGTACTAATGGAACTGTGTTCGATATGAAACACCTGAAGAATAAAGTATTTGATCATTAACTTAACAATTACAGAAAAGACAAACTTTTGCCTTTATAATTATGTACCACAGACAAGTAAAACAATAGCAAGTAGAACTTCATTCTTGATTACCACTTCCCAACAATCTTCACGTGTTCAGTTGGACTACAGAATATACACTCCTGCTTAAAAGTTTGGAATCACATTTAATTTTTCTTAATTTTCAAAGTTTTTTTAAAATAGAAAATGCTTGTTTATCAATTTTTATTAAAATATTTTCTATCACGTATAAAAATCAAAAAACTTAAGTAATATTTAAGAAATTTCTAGAATATTCCAAAAGGTATAGAAGATTTCTGAAAGTGGTAGAACATTGTAAATGGTTCTAAAATATTCAGGAAAGTGAGAATATTGTTTAAATATTTCAGAAGACTATAGATGATTCTGGAGCATTTTGCAATACAAATTGAGGAGTAAGAGCTGTAACTCATAAAACTAAAACCAAACACCTGTCATTTAGAAAGAGTGTTTGGTGTAAGTAGTAGTAATAATAGTATAGTAATGGCAAATGATGCAAGAAAACAAGCTTATATATAAGTTTGTGTTCAGCCAAAAAAAAAAAACTACACAGTTCACCCATCCATACCCTCCAAGAATTTGTCTAGTTCTTCCTTGAATTTATTCAACCCATCTACTTCTACAACGACAGATGGAAGCCTGTTCCAACAATCAACCACCTGCTGGCTGAACACAAACTTCCACAAATCTATCCTGCAACCATCCTTCCTCAACTTGAATTTATGCACCCCCCCCCATGTGTGTAGTCTCAGCAAGTGGAAGGCCATTAACATTCAACTTACTCAATCCATTCAAAGCTTTAAACACCTCAATCAGATCTCCCTGGAGGTGCCTAGTTTTGTAATGCTGCAATCTGCAGAATTGAAGCCTTTCTATGTAAGAGCAACCTTTTATTCCCTTCACCAGTCTGGTTGCCTTTTTCTCTACACCTGTTCCAGCAGATCTACATCCTAAACTAAAGCCTCCAGACCTGTATACAGTACTCAAGATGAAACCTAACCATGGCCTTATACAGAGGGATAATCACCTCTCCTTATCCCTGCTAGAAAAGTACCTGTATATCATTGACAAAATCCCATGAGCTATCCTGGCAGCATGTCTGTGCTGCTCAGAGAATTTCATGTCTGACTGCACAATTACTCACAGGTCTCTTTCATTCTCCACTACCCTGAGTGTAATACCAACACAGTTGATAAGTTACTCTGGGGTTACTGCTACCTATATGCAGTATCTTGCATTTGTCAATGTTAAACTTCAACAGCCATTTCTCAGTCAATCGACCCAATTTTCCTAAATCTTGTTAACCACCCTACCAACCTTTGTATTATCTGCAAACTTAGACATTAATCATGATATACCTTCATCAATATCATTAATAAATACTGAAAACAACAATGAGCCCAGCACTGAACCCTGGAGAACTCCACCAATAACATTAGTCCATGAAGAGCAGTGCCCATTGATAACGTACTCTGTCTTATTCCACTTAAGCATCCCATTATCCATAGCAGTAAATTGCCTAAATGCCACATTGCTCCAGTTTGTACAGGTCTTTAATGTGTAACATATGACAATAGTATCAAAAGCCTTCCTAAAATACAAGTATAATCAGTTCTGCTATAACGCGGTACACATATTCCTAAAAATCTCCATGTTATGGTATTTCACGCATTAAAAACAACAGGGCTTATGGGAAAAATAGGGATAGGGATGGAGCACTTAAAGAGAAAAAAAAAAAAAAAAAAATGTTCAGTTTGGTAAGAAAAATACTAAAAAAAAGTTAGAAACCCAAAAAAAAAATGCTAGCACAAGTTTAAACATCTTAAATTTCTAATAAATAATAATTACAGTAAATACAGCACTTTACCTTGACAAGATATGAAGTTTGCTTGATTGATATTTCTGTTCACTGACATTCTTTTTTTTATTGTAAAATTTAAAACAGTAAAAAAGATAAGCAATCAATAATGACGAACATGAAATGAACAAATTGCACAAGTGAGAAAAGATTATCAAGCTTAAAAAATAGGAATGAAGAGATTCTGAAAATTTATTTATGTTTTTTATATGATTGAAGATTTCGTGGAAGGGGAAACACATTTCACCATAATAACGTAAAAACTCACAGAATTCCAGCTATCGGTATTATCGCAAATGCAGTAAGATCGAGTTTACTACTCATTTATAATTAGACTGCAATCAGAACTTAATACTAAGTTCTGAAAAGCCCAATAAACCAAGAACTGCAAATTGACAAGATATTTTTATAGTTTTATGGTAGTGACCTCCAGAAATGTGCTCCTCTTCTTACTATTAATCATTTAGATATTTTTTTTGCTTTCCATTTTTCAATGCTTAATAAAAATCTCAAAATACTTTGTAGTGTGTTTTTTTTTTAATATTAAACCTTACATTGTCATGGCTAATTTAAAAAAAAAAAGTAATAAAAACTGTTGTAATTTAAAAAAAAAAGTAATAAAAACTGTTGTCATATGCTGTGATTTGAAACATTTAGGCAGGAGTGTATGGGTATTATTATTAGTAGCGGCAGATGATGCAAAAAACACTTCCCATTTCACCTGTTCATCCACTCTAACAGTTTATCTTTACCTAGTTCTTCCTTGAATTTATTCAAAACACCAGATTGTTCCAACAATCAACCACCCACTGACTGAAGGAAAACTTCTGCACATTAGACCTGCAGCCATCCTTCCTCAATTTGAATTCATGCCCCTTCATATTGAGTCAGAACAAGATGGAGGATTCCAGTATCAAGCTTCCTCAAACCATTCATGGCCTTAAACACCTTATTCAGATCTCCTCACATATGCTGCCTAGCTTCCAGAAGCTACAATTTGCAAAACAAGCCTTTCCTGGTAGGAGCACCCTTTTGCTTCACTTACCAACCTTGTTTTCCTTCTCTGCATCCACTCCAACAGATACATGTCCTTCCTGAAATGAGGCTTCCAGACCTGTATGCAATAATCAAGATGTAGCCTATACAAAGGGATAATTACTTCCGCTGCCTTATACAAAGGGATAATTACTTCCCTATCACTGTTGACAACATTCCTGTATATCATTTCCAAAAGCCATGAGTTCTCATAGCAACCTGTCTGCACTACTCAGAGAACTTCGTGTACAAATTAAATTCACAATTTAACAAATTTATCGAAAATTTATAAAACTCGTGCTAAGAGTATTAATTCGTTGAAGTTATAAAACTTCACTGGATTGTACTACCACACAAATCATCTTGGTTCCAATGTTGATAGAGCTGCACTAATGCTTTTTTGCTGTATGTCTAAAGCAAGTACAGTAAAGTTTGCCACAAATGTTGTGGCATGCTATTAACTAGTTTGTCATCTATCAACCTGTTTTGATTTGTGATATATATATCTCTATACTTGTCTCTTTGGTCTTTTTAAATTGTGATTGAGAATGAAGGCAGCCTTTACTAATTTGATGACAGCTGAAAGCAATGTTTTGGCTTGTATTTCTAGTACTCTATAGGCAACATGAGTTAGAGGAATTGCCATCAAATACATTTTATTTCCTTTGAAATAAATCTTTAATGATATCAGTTTTTAATAAACATTTAAGTTCTTTTACTAATCTTTGTTTTCTAAATTGAGAGAAAATCATCCCTGGGCAACATTATATGTAATGAAAATAAAGTTTGCTCTCTCTTTTTTGTTTTTAATGGCTAACTAAACAATTACAACAAATTATATTCAGTTGTTTGTTATGCATATTTATTAAAAAATTAAGAAGGAATTTTCAGAACTTTTTAAAAATTCAGTTTTTGATGGAAGTGTTTCTTACAATTTCCACAATGATTTTATGTAATTTTACTATTTTTTGCTAAAAGAAAAAGAATGGAGAAAAACTACATTATTGCAAAAACTTTTATCAACTATGATATAGCATTGAGAGAGAAAAGAGGTCAAATTGAGTCAGAAAGATAGACTTAATCATAAACCCAAGCGAGCGAGCGAGAGAGAGAGAGAGAGAAAACAGCTACTCACTCTACTCCCTATCTCACAGACATTCTGTAACATGTAAAATTTTTACTGACATCAACCAAACAGGAAAATAAAATGAAGAAGTCAACTAAAAGTTTCTCTATTTATTAATTTTCACTTCTTTTTGGGTTTTTTCACTTCATAAATTCCTTTCAGTCATTCTTCATACTAAAGAATGATTGGAAGAAATCTGTGAAGTGAAAAAAAACTCCAAAATTCCAGTCAGATAATAAGCTGAAATGGTGAATTTAGAAAAATAAAGTTTGCCTAATGAAGTACCAATAGAAGTTGTATATCATATAAAAAGAGAGAAATAAATACCTGGGAAGAAGTAGAATGAGAAAGAAATGAAATGATTATCTTGGTCAATTTTTTCAAGCTTCATTTTCCCATTTGGTGAGCATGAGCAAGGATTTTACATATTAATCATATCTTACACCCAACTTCAATAAAGAGACTTTGTACAGACATTCAGTTTTTGCTGGAAGTGTTTCCTACAATTTCCACAAGCACTGCTCTGCTGAATTAGAATCTACAATACCACCTTTTTAAAAAACGGTCTCAATATGTGCTAATCAATCAGCTAAGAAATTATTCAGATAAACTATATTTAGTGCATTAACAAGAAACCCAAACATGTACTTACCCAATGATATGCAGTCATTTAGACATTTAGTAGATCTACCAATATGACGGAAACTTTCTACAGATATAATATTATCTGTTATGTGTTTTGCTCTTAACAAATATTCTGTAATCTGCATGATTTCTGGAAGTGAACAGTAATTATTTTATAAAATGCACACAAAACAATTTTTAATCAAAAACATACATAAATCATACTTTGTACTGCTCAACGCCTTTCACAAATGAGTAATCTGAATGTATTAGGGCTCCCTCCAGCCAGTTTTCATGTGGGTGGGTCTGTAGAGCATTTCTTCACGAAATACCAAATTTTATAAAAACAAAGATTTTATACGTAAATATTAAATTATTCCTTTAAATATTAATTTATTCTTGATAGTTTCACTTGCCTCCCCAAACTTAGAGTAAAATTGTCAAAAATCAAACCGGAATTTAAAAAAATTCTAGTTTGATTTTTGACAATTATTTTTTATTTTTTTTTAAATGAAGAAATAACAATAAACTTATCATTTTTTAAACAATAGTATCATCTACATCTATTTATTTGGAAAATTAAATGTACTAGGCATAATCCTTATGGGTTTTGATAATTAACTATATAATATCGGTGTAAATACACCATAGTTAACCCATAGATTTGAGCTACGATTGTAGCGTAGAAGGCATCGTTTTAAATGTATCTCATAATGTGGTTGCCTTCACAACAAGATAGCTACTATTGAATTACTTCAAATAAATAACGCTTCTCTAGTAGAGAAGACTACTGTTATTTATTTTCAGCGGTACCACCACCCAGACGATCGTTTCGAAGCTTTTTGGCTTCGTCATCAGTGGGCGGGCAGGTACCCAGGTAATACAACAAGCCATCTCAGTTGTGAAGTTATATCCACATTATGAGAGATGCCAGAAGGGTGTGGTGGTAATGTATTTGGAAAATTAAATGTGAAGGCAACCACATTATGAGATACATTTAAAACAATGCCTTCTACGCTACAATCGTAGCTCAAATCTATGGGTTAACTATGGTGTATTTACACCGATATTATATAGTTAATTATCAAAACCCATAAGGATTATGCCTAGTGCATTTAATTTTCCAAATACATTACCACCACACCCTTCTGGCATCTCTCATAATGTGGATATAACTTCGCAACTGAGATGGCTTGTTGTATTACCTGGGTACCTGCCCGCCCACTGATGACGAAGCCAAAAAGCTTCAAAACGATCGTCTGGGTGGTGGTACCGCTGAAAATAAATAACAGTAGTCTTCTCTACTAAAGAAGCGTTATTTATTTGAAGCAATTCAATATTAACTATCTTGTTGTGAAGGCAACCACATTATGAGATACATTTAAAATGATGCCTTCTACGCTACAATCGTAGCTCAAATCTATGGGTTAACTATGGTGTATTTACACCAATATTATATAGTTACATCTATTTATGTATCACTTAATTCAATTTCAACAAATTTCTGGATTTCAATTCCTGAGAATATCTTCAGTTTCCTATTTTTAAGTCACAATAGTCAACAAGTGTGATGTCCTCTTCTGATTTTCTACTTGACAGCAATTTTTGAATTGCTATCCATCTATTGGAAACACTGATAAGAGATGGCAGCATGCATTGGAAAAATTAAAACAATTTGTACATAAAAAACAATCATTATTTGAAATGACCTTGGAAAAAAAAAGGCCAGTTATATGTATGTACTTATGAAAGGATTAAGCACAAATATTAAAATTTACCTTGCAAAAAATGTATTTTAGAAAAATAAATAAAAAATACACTCCAGTGCATTTTGAATTTCTAAATTTTTATCAGTATATTGAAAGCATTATAAATATTTACATTCATGAAATGAATAAAGCCAGCTATGTGAAATTTCAGAGTTCATCATTACCATCATAGAGAATACAACTGTTATGTTGGTGCTGCTATGAGCAAATTTAAATGGTATAACACCAATGACCATACTTCAGTACCTGCAACTTTAGATAGTACAGGTCCAAATCTTACCACTAGTGTCAAGCAATACACCTGTTTGGAATAGCACAGCTGCAGATAAGACTGTGCATTGGTGCATAATAGATTAAACTGATTAATACAAAAACAAAAGCCACATGGTTCTGATTTTTTAAAAAAATAATAATACTGAGTTCTGTTATTATTTTAGAGTAAAATAAACCTTCCATCTTATAAATGATCACCAATATGAATTCTGTCAGTTTTGATCCACTGGTGATATACTGGTTCATTACCCACCTATGGACAAATTCAACGGAAAAGTTTGAGACTCAAGCAGATTTTGTACTTTCACCCACTCTTTACCTCTTATATATATTAATGAAAATGAAATGAATTAATGAAAGAAAATCCTATCCGTAGTTTTATTGATGATAGCACATTGCATTCCACCTTCCAGTTTGGGAAAATGTGCCCTGCACAAACATCTTCAACTTTTCAAATATCCACTACCAATTCCTTAAATGTTCATCTTCAGGTAAGTCTCCAATGTGGCAAAGATAACTTAGTTAATTTCAATCCTTTTAAAACTCAGTCCTCTCTTATATCTCACAAAAAGGATTCTTCTGTTCCTATGCTTTATCTTCAATGACAATCAGATTTCTAGACATGCTCACATCTCTGTTAAGGATTATCCTGACTTCTAATCTCTCTCTCTGCATAAGCACATCATTAATATTTCCTCTGCATCTGAAAAACCAGATTCTCTTTCACTCTTGGCATTACTTTTGTTCTAATCAGTTATTCACTCTGTACAAATCTGAAATCTACCCTACCATGGAATATAGTTACCACATCTTGGGCAGTACCCCATAACCTCTCTCAGGCTTATACTCTATTCAAAGAGGGCAGTTATTTTAATCAATAACCCATCTCTCAGTCTTCCCATTCTCTGTTTCATAGATATTCTGTTTCTGCTGAATGCCTTTTCTATAGATTCTTCCACGCACTTTTCTTCTGAATTGGCTTCTATAATTTCCCCCTCTTCCAAACCAATCCGAACACATGCCACAACCAGTCAACATCCACTTGCTGTCCTAGTCCAAACTTACAGAACCAACTTTCCTCATTTATCCCCTCACCTTCTATTTTCTGGAACAACCTCCCTTTACACATATTTCCTGAAAATTACAATCCACAAAAATTCAAGTCTAATGTCAACAAGAATCTTCTTTAATCTTTTCAATCTTCAACACATGCACACTACTAAGTACTATAGGTTCTAATACCTTTTGTGTTTGGGGGTTTTCATATTAAAAAAAAAAAACAAAGGTATAACAAATTTTAAATGTATAATACTTTATTGAACTGTACAGGCAACACCACCCATATCTGCAGAAAGTGATATCAAAGGAATATGTTAATAAAAGCATGAAAACCAAAGTGTACAAAAAATAATTATTTCAGTGAAAAATGACCAAAAGGCTGGCAATTAAACAAATGTTGATAACATTTCATTCATTGTTAAATAATTCCTGATGTCATTTGATCCATGCTCTTTTGGCCCTTTTAAAAGCAGTTCACAGCTATAATGCCTGACCATAACTTAACCACTTTGAATAAATTTTTTATCTTTTTTGGACATTTAAAAATGGCACATGCCACTGCACAGAGTAGTGTATGCCTTTATTATTATTAATATTCATAAAACTACAATATCAAAATGCAGAATTCCACAAAAAACTCAGAAAATTCATGGAAGCCGGCATGTGATGCTTTGGTTTTCTAAAAATCCACATGATGAATCAAATCAAATCAAACAATAATATAGTTTTTGTCAACATAACCAGTTTTAAATATAGTCATTATTTTTTGTAGTCATACCCATGCATTTCCTATGTGTATTAGTTCTGGAAACCAGGTCTGCAGACCATGATCCAGATTTCAGTAAATAACACTGCAAAAATTATGGAATGCAGGTAAAGCCTGGATTCCATAATTAAATTCCTGTTATTAACAGGAGAGATTGTTTCTACAGGGATCGGATACAATTAAATAAAAAGGGTGCAAGAATATTTGCTGATACTATCGAGGCAGTGTTAGGTGGGTCGGAAAACTGCTAGCTTTGGGGGAGGATTCACAGACTAATAGATTAACAGTAGCCACAGGCAGAGGTGAAAGTGATTCTTGCACTGCTTCTATTGGAATGAGCAGCAGCCTGGAAAGCGACGTACTGGGGAATTCAAAGACTGCTGGGAGTCATCATGGAATAAGTAAATACATGGGTTATGTTAGGGTAACTAAGAGTCAGAACAGGTGCATGTATACTTGTATGTACACCAATGCAGAGTATAGCAAATAAATTTGATGTGCTGGTGAAGACATCAAAGGCTGATGTAGTTGGGATATCAGAGACATGGTGTCACACAGAGTTAAAGAATGCAGAATCGGAATCTGGGGAGTACAATGTGTACAGAAAGGATAGAAGGGGAGGAGGGATGATGCCATTAGTTAAGAAACACAAAATCTAAGGAAGTGCATTCAGTTGACATTGGTGGACAGTGCAGTTGAGTCACTTTGGTGTGACATAAGCACTGGGAAAACCAAGTTGAGAGGAGTGTATTATACGCCGAATGACTCTGATGAGTACAACGAACAACTGTACAGAGAAACAGTGGTCCAGTAAATAAGACTGTCTTATAATGGGGGATTTTAACTTCCTAGATATAGACTGGAACTTGTCGGTTGGTCAGTTGTACACCAGTATGACTTTTGTGTATTTATTGGATGAATGTTTTCTACAGCAGCATGCTCAAAAGGCAACCAGAGGGAGTAACACTCTTGATCTGATTATCAACAGTGATTCTTCATGCATTAAGAATTTGCAGATAAAGAAACCACTAGGTGGCAGTAATCACAGTGTACTGATGTGAGATTTACTTAAAGATGTAACTACCATCAAGGGTAAAGGGAAGGGTTTTTGTTTTCGTAAAGGTGACTACAGTAGTCTCAGAGATTTTTTTAAATTCTATACAGTGGGACCAACTGATGATGTTACCAACAGAAAATTCTAAATGGGAAGCATTCAAGGAATTAATCTTGGAAGCTACTAGACTTTTCATGCTAACTAAGAAATAAATGTCCTAGATTTAGGCCTAAATGGATGTCAGATGAACTAATGAGACTCGTGGCAGAGAAGAAAAATACATGGGACACGTATAAATTATCAGGCGACACAAATGCCTATGGTAGATATAAGATAGTCAGTAATGAAGTCACAAAGGACATTAGGCAAGCAAAGGCAGATTACAAGAAATCTTTGGCAAAGGATGCAAAGAAAACCAGTAAAGGCTTCTTTACTTATGTAAACTCTAGAAGGGGATGAATTAGATTGGTCCATTTGACATCGATGGTTCGATTGTTGATGAACCTGCTGAGGTAGCTGACAAACTGAAGGAGTATTTTGCATCTACATTCACACACAAGGAAGTTTGTAGGGAAGTGGAGGCCAGAAGCTTATCAAACTCTGGCAGGGAGCTAAATGATTTTGTAATAACTGAGAGCAAAGTGGAGGAGAAATTGTTGAAATTGAACATAAGAAAGGCACTTGGGTGGATGGGATCTCTCAAGTTATATTAAAGGAAGCAGCAAAGAAAGCAAACTCTTAGCCATAATTATGAAAGCTTCCTTGGACTTAGGGGAGGTTCCCACAGACTGGAGATGTGCAAATGTATCTCCAATTCACAAAGGGGAATCAAAGGGCCATTCATGTACCATCAATTAATGTGAAAAAATGTAATTAAATGACACTACCCTGTACAAAAACAAAATGTGATTAATTCAAGGATTCATCATAAAAAATTTCTGCTTTACAGCTCAGTATCATATTTAGTATTAGTAAAGGCAAAAAGATGCAAGAAAGTAAGGGTTTTGCTAAATAAGCCAAAAAAAAAAAAAATCTTTGTTTATGCATCACCCTTGCCATACTCTTTCCACCACCAGAAGGTTGCAATGCAGTTTCCCCTTAAACCTCACCAAATTATCGACCTCAACACCCAGGAAGGCAATTTATTCCAGTGGTCAACATGCTGTAAAGTTCCTAAGAGGCAGTCAGCTTTCTCCAATGGTTTCTATTTGTACCTAGTAGTTTTTTGCATCTCATTTAAATGGAAAAGTTCACCAATATTCTATGTGCAATCTCTCAGTGCCTTATATAACCTAATCAGTCTCTTGTGATTTCCTATGTCTCACCAGATAAGTTGCCCATCTTTAGACCTTTTTAAGGAGCTCAATATCTTTTCTTGATGCAGCCTCCAGATCACTTATAAAACAATTACAAGCACTCTCCGGCTTATGTAACACTCGACTTACGGAAATTCGACATTACTTAGCTTTTGCTGGCTGGCGCAAACTAAAAAAAATCATGGAAACATTTTGCTTCCCGTAGGAATAAATGTAGGTATCGTGAAAATATTGTAATGTGAACCCAATAATAGTTTTTTTTTTTTTTTTTTTTTTTGGTAATTCATTCCAAGACCTCGGAAGTTGAAATTTTTGCTATATAACTAAGCTTTTTATCTCTCTAAAAGATCATTTTTATAATGGAAATTGCACTACACTTTCATCGTTGTCATATTTATATAAATATTTATAACAATCCTCTGCCTCCTATTCCGTTATAAAAATCATTTTTGAATGCCTTTGTGATATTTCTGGAACTCACTACCATAAAACAATAAAAAATAAATTGCACTTTCCGGTTTTTATTGGGCTTTTCTGTTGGCACAATCTATTATAAACAGGTAGTAAACTCAATCTTATTGCATTTGCGATAATACCGATAACTAGAATTGTGAGTTTTTACGTTATGGTATTATGGTGAAATGTGTTCCCCTTCACTGAAATCTTCAATCATATAAAAACAAATTTTAGAATCTTCTCTTCATTCCTATTTACTTATTACAATGGTGAGGGGGAAGCGACCAACGGAAAGTGTAATTGGTGGCAGGGTTAGGAAATGAAACAAAATTGATTTAGAAATGAAGATGATTAAGAAGTATGAAGCAGGACAATGTTTGTCATCTATTCCATGGGAATTAGGTCTCGTTGCTTCAACAAAGAATACTAATTTAAAGGACAGTGCACGTATAAAAGAACATATTAAAGGATCAATGCATTTAAGATCAAAAGTGTTCAGATGCTATATGTGGTACCTTGAGGGATCCCCCATATAACTCCAGTCCGCTCTGAAGAATGGCTATTTATAACAATTCTCTGCCTCCTGTTCATTAGCCATTCCTCAATCTATCCATGATCTGGATGAAAAAATTAATAATAATGATATAAAATCAGATTCAGAAGCGAGTGCCACCGAGTCTAATGACCATTCAAGCAAAAGCAATAAGTATTTATTAAGGATAAGTACGGTGATCCCGAAGCCAAGTTCGTGGCAAACAATGGGTGGTTTAATAGATTCAAGCATCGTACTGGTTTCCAAAACATTAAAGTATGTAGTGAAGTCGCCAGTGCAGATTCTGCAGCTGCAGAGAAATTTTGCGATGTGCTGAGAAAAAACCCTTCTAAATCTCCACAGCAGCATACTTATCAGCTGGAGAGTTAATTCTGGCAATGATGCTCGAAAAGTAAAATTTGTTGCTGTTATGCCTGTCTCCTCTCTTTTTGTAATTTTATAATGTTTAAATTTTTGTAATTTTGTACACTTTTGTAATTTTTCCTGTGCAAAAAACTGAATAAATAATTCTATTTACATGTTCATCGAACACTTCTTTTTTGCTTCAATCAAATTCAGCGTGCATAGTTGCGAGTGCTGTATAAGCATTTAGGGAAATTCCAACTTACATAAAATTCGACTCGTGTAGAGTTCAGAGGAACATGACCCTTACATAAGTCGGGGAGTGGATATATAATTTCCTTTGCTCTAGATGCAAACATACAGAGAACAGTGTATGGTGTACAGCATTGTGCACCTTCCTGGCCACCTGCTTACTCTGCATGCTAACCTTCATGTTTGACTATCAAAGCACTTAGGTCTCTTTCCTCATTTACAGCATTCAGCACTACCCAAACTAGCATACTAGATTGAGCAGAGCTAGTATTCTTAAGTTATTTCCCAAATTTAGACCCTTCCATTTGAAATTATTAAAACATATGTGCCATTTATCCAAAAAGCCATCATTATAAAGAAGCTCAGACTTACTTCCATTGTTAACCACCTTCCCAACTTCAATGTCATCTGCAAATTTCAATATCATACCTTCTGCCCTTGTCTATATCGCTCAAGATCAGAAACAAGAGTGGCCCTAGCACTGGACCTTGAGGGAACCCCCACATAATTCCAGTCCATTCTGAAGAATGGCTATTTATAACAATTCTCTGCCTCCTGTTCATTAGCCATTCCTCAATCCATCCATGATCTGGATAAACTCCACTCTGTACAGCAACTTCCCATGTCTTTGGTTGGTTATTTGATGTTTCATTGTGCATTAGAAGCTTAAGCCATAATGCACCTAGTTAAGACCTCCCATGAGTAACAGCATTAAATGCTTTGCCAGTCCAAGTATATAATATAAAAATTGTTTCTTACATCCGATTCTTGTGTGAATTGGATGATTAACCATATCATAGTAGTTAATCAGGTTAGTCAAACAAGATTTTCCCTTTACAAAGCAATGTTATAATCCAATTAGTTTAATGAGATATAATATTATTAATACTAAATTAATACATACTTGACCATAGGCTATGACCTTCCCTGCCACTGAGATTAAACTAACCTATCTATACTAACTCATTTAGTCACCTCCTCCCACCTTGTATATCGGTGAGACATTGGTACTTCTTGAATCCAAGGAGATTACCCCTAAATCTAACTATGATGTCATAATTAACCTAAAAGTTTGGCACATTCCTTTGCAACCCCTTTCAATTATGACCAGGTAAATACCATTAGTATCTGGGGCCTTGCCCACTTACAAGCTCAGTAGTCTGTTCATTAGACTCGCATGTAATATCAATACATCTTACAGTGATTAGGTATTTTTCATTTCATTTCAACACACCTCGTACTAATATATTCAGTGTACCCAGACATTGCTTAAGCTTATGTATGTGGGTGGGTATGCTGATTTTAAAACAACCTTCTATTAAAACTTTATATAACTTTGGTAATGGACCATTTGACCCATATCGTCTACTTTATTTTATTAAATCAAATCTATCGACAGGGTTAGCACTCCAGTCAACACATAGGCAGGTCTCTACTATTTAATAATAATCACCAATTACCATATCAATATGGACAATAAATATGAAGGAATAGGCAATGTTCATTTGCCAGCCCATTCCTTCTAATAAATTTATCCAAGCCTTTGAATTTATTCAATTTCAAATTCATTGAATGCAAATTTCCACATATCTATTCTGCAACCATTCTTTTCAATTTATGTTCCCTTGCCTGTCATCGGAAAAAGAATAAATACAACACAGGATTTAGTTTACATAATTCTTTTAAAGCCTTACACACTTCAATTAAGTCACCGCACAGACCTAGTTTCCAGGAACTACAATGTACAGAACCCCCCAGTCTTTCTTGGTAAGAATATCCTTTTATGCCTCCAGCTAATCTTGTTGTTCTTCTCTGCACCCTCTACAATAAGCCATCTGTGCCCTCCTTAAATGATGTTTCCAAAAATGTATTCAATGTTCCAAGATGTGGCCTAACTGTTGATTTATACAATAGTTTAATCAACTTTTTGTCACTACAGACAAAGAGGTGAGAATCCTCTTTGCACATTTCTTTAAGCTTTCAATCTTTCAGAATGGTGACATTGCTAAACAGTTCAGCATTACTTTTAGTAATGCTGAACTGTTTAGCAATGTCATCTTTAGACTGCATGCCATTATCTACAACTAGTAAAATCTTAATTTTGTCTGCATTTGGCAAAGCTATCACTTCACAGAAACCACATCAATAAACATACAGTCTGTATTGTATAATGAAATGAACTTCTAGTAGAGTTAATTTCATTAAGCCAACAAGCATGGGAATTTCATTAAGCCAACAAGCATGGTGATTTCTCACAGCCAACCTGCAACCAACATTTGGCAAAGCTATCACTTCACAGAAACCACATCAATAAACATACAGTCTGTATTGTATAATGAAATGAACTTCTAGTAGAGTTAATTTCATTAAGCCAACAAGCATAGGAATTTCATTAAGCCAACAAGCATGGTGATTTCTCACAGCCAACCTGCAAGTTCATCATTCAATAAATTAACTCTTTCATTTTAAAATGTAAATATTGTAATAAAAACAAGTTAGTTAATGTACACAGTATGTTACATTTCAGGCATTTTAGCAAATACTAATATTTCATGATTTATAATAAAATAAGTCAACCAATCAATATGAAAATTGTTACAGAGATTCCTATAATATTCTAAGTAAGCATTAAAATTTTGAAATGGATCAGAGATCCTGTTCTAAATTTATAGTAATACTTCTATAGGTTAACTGGGGGAAGGAATTCTGTGAAATTGGAATTGAACTTACAACCATCCCAAGGGCCAACAGAATATACAATGCAACCTCAATATGACGTATCTTTTCATACTGCGGTTTCAAATATATTGCAGATATGATCAGGGCCCACCAAAATGAATTATAAAAAAAAGTAGTGTGTTCAAGGAACTAGCAATTTCATATTGGAAACTGAAAAAAGTGAATACTGTATATACTTGTATCTACCGTAGAACCTACTAATGTACTTCCAGGAGGGAAAATTAGCTAAAAATTGGCTGTATATTCGCTTCAATATATTCAGTTGCAAAGTAACTTTCGTAAACAACGAGACTCATCAGAGACTAATTTTATTGTAGACACCCAGTTTCTCTCCTCAGCTATAGATGCAATAGAAGAGACTATCACTGGAATGCTAATTACAGCAAGGATTTTTTTACTTATATAAACTCGAAAAGGAAGGGGATGAATCTGATTGGTCCATTTGACATCGATGGTTCGACTGTTGATGATCCTGCTCAGATAGCAAACAAACTGAATGAGTATTTTGCATCTACATTCACACGTGAGAAATTATTAAGGTTTGAAAATGGCAGATGGTTATCAAATTGTAGCAGGATACTTAATGATTTTGTAATAACTGAGAGCAAAGTCGAAGAGAAACTGTTGAAGTTAAACGTAAGAAAAGCACCTGGGGTGGATGGGATCTATCCAGTTATATTAAAGGAGGCGGCAAAGCAACTAAGCAAACCCTTAGCCATAATTATGAGAGCATCCTTGGACTCAGGGGAGGTTCCCACGGACTGGAGATGTGCAAATGTATCCCCAATTCACAAAGGGGGATCGAAGGGTGACACGAGTAATTACAGACCAGTTAGTTTAACTTCTGTTCCGGGTAAAATAATGGAGTCGCTGGTTAAAGATACATTGCAGGATCATCTAGACAAGACTGCAGCAATAATTCAGACACAGCATGGGTTTGTTAAGGGAAAGTCTTGTCTGACAAATTTGATAGAATATTATGATGTGGTTACAAAGAAACTGGATGCAAAAAATAATTTTGATATCATATATTTGGATTTCAGGAAAGCTTTTGACACTGTTGCGCATGGAAGACTATTGTACAAATTGGAGCAGAATGGTATTAAGGGTAAGTTGCTACAATGGATAAAAGGATAGTTAAGTGAGAGAAGACAGAGGGTGGTAATCAATGGGTGCTGCTCTTCTTGGACTAATGTTATTAGTGGAGTCCCACAGGGTTCGGTGTTGGGTCCACTGTTGTTTTGTATATTTATCAATGATATTGATGAAGGTATATCAGGCTTAGTGTCGAAGTTTGCAGATGAGACAAAGGTTGGCAGGGTTGTTAATGACAGTAATGGCAGTGTGCTACTGCAACAGGATCTAGATAATTTGGGCAGATGGGCTAAGAAGTGGCAACTGAAGTTTAACCTTGACAAATGCAAAGTACTGCATATGGGTAGAAGTAACCCCAGAGAAACGTACCAACTGTGTGGTACTACACTTAAGGTGGTAGAAAATGAAAAAGACCTGGGAGTAATTGTGCAGGCAGATATGAAGTTTTCTGAGCAATGCAGACAGGCTGCCAGGGCAGGTCATGGGGTTTTGTCAATGATATAGAGGAATTTTGCTAGCAGGGAAAGGAGGTGATTATCCCTCTGTATAAGGCAATGGTCAAGCCATGCCTTGAGTACTGCGTACAGGTCTGGAGGCCTCATTTTAGGAAGGATGTAGATTTACTTGAGCGTGTACAGAGAAGGGCAACAAGATTGGTGAGGGGAATGAAGGGATCCTCTTATCAAGAGAGGCTTAAGTTCTGCAAATTGCAGTGGCTGGAGACTAGGCACCTGCGCGGTGATCTGATTGAGGTGAATAAGGCCTTGAATGGGTTCAGCACGCTGAATTCTGATGGGATCCTTCCACTTGTTCAGATTACAAACCGAAGGGGGCATAAATTCAAATTAAGAAAGGACAGATGTAGAATAGATGTGCGGAAATTTGCCTTTAGCCAGCGGGTGGTTAATTGCTGGAACAAACTTCCATCTGTCGTTGTGGAAGTTGATAGGTTGAATAAATTTAAGGAGGAATTGGACAGGCATTTGGAGGGAATGGTGTGATTTTTTTTTTTTTTTGGCTGATGCTGCATAAGCTCATACATTTGCTTTCTTGCATCACATGCCACTACTACTACTACTACAAACAGCTACTCTGGAGAGGAATTCAACTACTATTCATGAAGTGCGTTACATTAGTTACCAAGTAAATTTTTGTAAAAAAAAAAAAAAAACAGCATGACATCCTTTCTTCAACTAGAAGTTATACTTAGGATAGCAAAAACTGCTAATGGTTAAACTAGACAAAAATATACAAGAATTGACAAGTGATTTATGAAAAAAATCACTTGTCAATTCAGCACTAGATAGGCCGAACAATTTGGTTTTGATGAAACATGGTAAATTCTAAGGCTTCAGAAATACACAGCAAAATTAGTAAATCAGTAGGACTGAAATAATGGCCAACAAAATAAAAAAATTATACAGTTAAAGAAAAGTTAAAGATTATCGAAAAAGTCAACAGTGGCAAAACAATGCAGTATATTTTGCGAGTGCATAATTCCAGAAGGAATGATCTATGGTTGGATGAAAGAGGAAGAAAAATTGCATTCAATTTGTAGACTTCACAGAAGGTGAAGTAGACCTCCAAAGAAAGAATACACTTTATGGAAAAAAAAGTGACATGGACCAATGCTTATACAACTGGTTTCTTCAGAAGAATAGTGAAGGAGTACTGATAAACCCCAGGGGCTCATATCTGGCGAGTATGGGCTTGGCACACCCAGGGTCCTGAGTGGGATATCATCATTATTCTCTTCCTTGGTGATTCCCTATTATTTCTTTCTTTCTTTCTTTCTCTCTCTCTCTCTCTCTCTCTCGGTAGTTCAGAAATTTTTTTGGTGCAAGGCTTCCTTGCACCATACGGCTAATAATAATAAATTGGATTAATTTAAGCACAGACTCTTAAATTTCATAAGCTGCTTGGTGGAAATGATATCTAAAGCTACTGAAGGGTGGCTTTGGAGATGAAAGGCTCATTGTGGGACATCCCAGTTTAGTTTTGTAGGCAATTTTGCATTTGGTGACATTACAGCAGCAGAAGTGCTTTCTGTATTTATGTGTAATGTGATTCAAGTCCCCAATGTTTAAAGCACATCAACATGAAATCTCTACTTGTGATTAATAAAAATAGCTCCAGTGCTTCGATGACAAGTGATATTTTTGTTCATGGGTTGAAAGTGAGCTTGTACCATCAGTGAGATGCCACTTGCTTTCCAAAAAACTTGAAAAGGCCCTGTTACTGTTGGATTACTGCCCACCTCAACCTTCAGCTGATGTCCTGAAATTGAAAGATGGAAAGATCAGAGTCACACTTCTGCCAAGAACATAACTGCACTAATTCAGCCCATGGATCAGAAAATTTTCAAAGCCTACTACTGAATGAGCTACTTGCTGGTGTTGTGAATTCAGAAATTCAAGTTCTAGAATTTATGAAGACATTAACACTGAAAGATGTTGCATACAATATTGGATTAACATTGGAAAAAGTAAGGTCAACAGCAATTGGAAACTGCTGGAAAATACAAGATCATTAACAATAATCTTGAATTAGCAGCATTTTCAGAACAAGAAGCAAAGGCTGCTTGTAATGACCTTGGTGGCAGTCTTGAAGCAAATGACCTGGCTGCTTGGACTGAGGTGGAAGTTCCAGTTACACATATTACCTGAGTGAGAAAGAAATTGCAGCCTCTGTGAACACAGTGACATGGTGCTAATTGTCTGGTGGCACCGGGGGTCTCCTCCAACTCTATCTGCATACTATCTCTGTGATGCATAAAGTTCACTGTAAAGGCCAGATTGTGTAGGTGTAAATGTTGGGTTTGAGCAGTGTAGAGTTGGGTTATGTTATGTTATATTCATTTGGCTTCTTAGCCAAGGGGCACTTAGAAACCAAGGCACCCCTGTTGCCTGTCACTACTTTGGGGATATGGGCCAGGGCACTAGGTAAAGTAGACACAAAGGAGTATTCAGGTGGGACAAACCTTGGATGTCGCCTAGGTTTGCTAGGGAGGATCCCAATAGAAAAAATTAAATAACTAAATAGATGAAACAGGAGGAAATGGAAAGGAGGAAGGAGTTAAAGTGGGAAAGAAAAAAAAATTGAAAGGGAACATTGGGGTGACAATTTGAATTTGGGACAAAAAGGGAAGGCACAGGAGATAGATGACAGGAAGACTTCCACCTGAAAATAGGATGGACAAGGGGATAAAGGGGCTCCTGTAGAGACAACCACCTTCTGCAGGGGGAACTGTTAAGAGACAGACATAGAATTATAGTGGTAGAGTCCACAAGGCAAAAAAGTACGGTTAAGGGGAGGTGGGGAGGGCCATTTCAGAGGTGGGGGATGAATATCATTGTGCCAGAGTGCCTTATGTGGGAAGATTTGCCGTGTTCATCATAGTTTGCAACATTCTCGTGCAAGCATGGCCAGCTGGAATCAGTACTAACATCCCATGCCACCTAGAAAAAGGAATCAGCATTAACATCCCATGCCACCTAAGAAAAGGAATCAGCATTGTGTCAGCACAGGCATGAGGGGACACCTGTTTACAGGAGTGCACAACATAATTCCCAATTTCCACACACGTTTACACAAGTGACAGTCATACAAGCAAAGAGGACATTTTTATTCCCTTTGAGTGTTTATTCAGGGCACATAGAAAAATAATTTCACTTAGCATTTACCCATCTTGCACTCCTACTCACTCCTTTCATAGACAGCACAAACTTTTTATTTTATTTTTTTTACAGAATGAGTCATTCACTTGACCATTGCACAGCTAACAAACATGACCAACCCATCCATACTACGCTTACATGGCTTGGCCTGCAGATATACTCTTTTTTTTTCTTCCCCCCCCCCTTCATATGAATGCACAGATCACACACTTCTGGGACATGACATTCACACTTGTTCTCATTTACATGTATGTTATCTCATTCATTACACTGCTCAGAATTTGAATGACAACACTTTGTTTTGTGTGTGTGCAGGCCAAGTAAATGCTCCACATTCAGTAAGGGTATTTACCTAGGCAGCAGAGGTGTCCCACATGCCCAGCAGTCAGTACTAGGCCCCCCCTTGACCCAAACACTCGATTGCCCAGTCTTACTTGTGCATGCATGATCCTGCAAATAGTCACCCAGCCCAGAAGCACAGAGACCAAAGCGAGGGTGGCAGAAATTTATAGATACCCCGACACCTGGCAACCAGCTCTGAGCCCCTGGCAAAGGGCACCCACTTATTCTACAAACAAGGAAATAATACATGCTGTGACAAGCACTGTACATACAGAATCATTTGCTTCTCACATACACGGGCAAATAAACTGGCTTATCACAACCCCCCCCCATTTGCACCTGCAAGGTATGCACCATCCACATTCATAAGACAGACCCCCCAGAAATCAAGTTTGGTTGGTCAAAACCAGAAATTAAATGAGCTTGCCCCAGGTACGACCAGGAGCAAACAGCTTGTAAAATCCGGAGAATGAGGATTCACTGTTTTGTCACATGGCTATTGGTTTTGCTGCTATGGAGGTAAATTTGACAGAAAAGGGGCCCTAAGATTATTTCATCATCATCAGCCATTTTCAATCCACTGCAGGATGAAGGCCTCTCCAGCAACTTTCCAGTTCCTTCTGTTTTGAGCACTGGACATCCATTTACTACCCACAAATTCATGAATTTCATCTATCCATCTCCGCCTTTTTTTCCAGGTTTTCTTATAGCTCCTCTTGGATACCATTCTGTTATTTTCTTAGTCCATCTGTCATCATGTCTTCGAGCTATGTGTCCTACCCAAGACCATTTTAGTTCTTTAGTTTTGATAAGAATATCCTTTACTTGAGTTTGCTGCCTAATCCATGTGTTTCTCTTCTTATCTAACAGTCTGGTTCCCAATATAATTTGTTCCATTCTTCGCTGTGTAGTTCTCAGCTTCTCTTCCATTCTTTTGGTGAGTGCCCAAGTTTTATTTCCATAAGTCATGGTGGGGAGTATACATTGGTTCATTATTTTATGTTTCAGACAAACTGGGATATTGCTCTTCAGTATGTGACTATATTTCCTGAATGCTATCCATCCAAAATTTATTCTTCTCTTGACTTCCAGCCATTTATCATTATTACAGCTAATAACTTCTCCTAGATATGACTCCACCTTTTCAATTACTGTTCCTTCAATCATTATTTCTCTTTCTGCAGCATACTTGTTCATCATTACTTTTGTTTTAGCCATATTCATCTTTAATCCAAAATCCTTACTAACTGGGCATAACTGATTAAGATTTTCCACTAATTCTTTGGGATCGTGGCTGATGACCACAATGTCATCTGCAAATCGTAAATGGTTAGGCACTTTCCGTTCACATTGACTCCTTTCTGTGACCAGTCTAATCTTCTGAAAGCTTCCTCAAGGGCAGCAGTAAACAGCTTCGGAGATGTGTCTCCTTGTCGAACTCCTTTCTCAATTTTAAATTTCCTACTGTCTTTTTCTAGTCTAATAAAGGAGGTAGCACTCTCATATATTTTCTTCAAAATCATAATATGCAGGGTATTAGCATTAGTAGAGGCATTTGATGCAAGAAAGCAAGCTTATGCAGCATCAGCCAAAAAAAATAAATAAATAAATAAATAAAAAAAATAACCACTTCCACTTCACTCCTCTGTTCGTTCGAAATACCTGTCCAGCTGAGCCTTAAACTTATTTAGGCTATCAACTTCCACGACAAGGGATGGAAGTCTGTTCCACCAACCAACCACCCGCTGCCTAAAGGCAAATTTCCGCACATCTATCCTACATCTGTCTTTCCTCAATTTGAATTTATACCCTCTCAGGTATCTATGCCTTGTCTTTCCAGTGCCCGAAACATCCTTATGCTGTATGGAGTCAAATGCCTTTTCATAATCCACAAATGCCAGGCATAATGGTGTTTTCTATTCATTTGCTTTCTCCATTAGCTGTGATATTACGCGAAGGTGATCCATAGTTGAGAATCCTGTCCTAAAGCCAGCTTGCTCTTTCGGTTGATTCTCATCAAGTATTCTTTCTAATCTGTTAGTAATGACCCTTGTGAACAACTTGTAGATGTGGGATAACAAGCTAACTGGTCTATAATTTCCAATTTCTGATTTATCTCCTTTTTTATGCAGCAAAACTATGATTGCATTATTCCACTGCTTAGGCGACACACCTTTTCTAATGCACTTTGTGAAGAGCCTTGCCAGTTTTTGTGTTATGTCTCTTCCTCCCAATTTTAACAACTCTACAGTAACTTCATCTTCCCCTGGGGCTTTCTGATTCTTCATTTTCTTCAATGCATGTTCTACCTCATCAGAAAGAATATCAGGTATGTTGTATGTGTTGCTACTTTGCAATCCATCTTCCCCACTGCTGGCATCATTCCCTCGCTCCTTGTATAATTCTCCATAGTAGTCTTCTGCTATTTGAATTATACCTTCTCTGCTGTTTATAAGTACACCATCACTATTCTTCAGTGTCAGTATCATTTGTCTTTCTGTATTGCTGCTCATGGCTGCTGATTTAAATCCTTTGTTTTCCCTTAATGCTTGTTCTACTTTTCTTGTGTTAAATCTTCTTATGTCCTCTCAGAGTCTCTTTCTAATGGCTTTGCATAACTAAGTATACTCAAATTTTTCCCCGTCAGTGTTTTTCTTGCTCTTCATTTGTCGTCTTCGATTCATCATGACAAGTGTTTCTTGACTAATTTTTCTTCTTTGGATTTCTTTTTCCCTATAGGTTTCTTAGGCTTTATCATTTCCAGAAAGTTGTAATATTCCTCATCGATATCTTGGTCCTGAGCAGTCTGCAGAAGCTCAAACTTGTTCTTAAGTTCCAGTATATATTGCTTTTTCTCCTCTTCTGTTATCTCAAAGACCTTTGTATTATTTACTCGAGTGAGTTTTTTCCTTTCCTTTCCTACATCTATATCAAGTGTACATCTTACCATTCTGTGATCACTTCTAACATTTAACTTATTCAGGACGGTAACATCATTCACAATATATCTTCTGTTAGTCAATTTCATTAGTTGTTAATCCATTTGGACTCTTCCATGTCCACTTTCTGTTCACCCTTTTCTTGAAAAAAAGGGTTCATTACTGACAGTCCTTGAGATTCTGCAAATTCCACAAGTCTTTCACCTCTTTCATTTCTTTCACCAATTCCAAGATTTCCTATAGTTCCCATTTCTGCGCTGTTTTGTCTTTTTCCCACCTTAGCATTGAAGTCCCCCATAATAATAGATTATTTCACCTAGGTTCAAATATGATTTTTGCATATTTTGTAAATTGTTTATAATAATCTTCTTCTGTAATGAGATGTTCCTGATTACATGGAATGGCCTATCTGAGAAATCAGCGAAATCTCTGACTGTCATACATTGGGCACAAGTGGCCCAATTTTTTGTGACACCGCAGGTACAGTTAGGATCTTGTTCTAGCCTCAGTTCATTTAATTTGGCTCTAAATGTACTGTGAGGAAGAAGGTAATGTATAGGCCAGGAATGTACCAGGGAGATGGCTTGACAGAGAGAGAGAGACCAACCCAACATTGGGTTGGTCTCTCTCTCACTGAGTTGGAGGAATCTCCTTGTAACCTCTCCCTTGTTCGATTGGTCCCAGTTTGTTTTCCAGATTCGCTGTAATTCTGTGGCAATTCTCTTCCTTTCCCTCTTTGGGTCATTTGTTAGATCTAAGGATATACCCAGAATTTCTGTCAGCATATCTTTCCTGAGTCTATAGTGAAGACCAAGGAATATTACTTCCAGATCAAACAGTAAAGTGCCTTCCAAGGCTGGGGTATTTACCATGTGGCAAGCTCTAGTAGTAGTCAACAGTATCATGTGTTATGTGTGGTTTCTAGTTTTCTTTTGTTTCTTACTATTGCTGCTCAGTGAAACCAAGGTTCAGAACCAACCGTAAGTAATAAGCGGGATGAAAACTGCTTTTTATATTAGAGCCGAAGTTTTTATTTCTTAATCCACAGTCTGTCCTGCTTATCCTGGGGATAACGACAGCATAAGCTCTTAGAGTTAGAAGGTTAATTTGGAGTCAATTGTTATGCCCAGGTACTGACATTCCTGGACTATCTTCAGGGATTTGTCAGATATTTTAATAACTGAAGGTCTTCTACAGTTCAGAGTACCCTTTAAGAAAATTATTTTAGTTTTTTTAACAGAAATTTTGAGCTTCTGTGAACAGTGGGAAGACAATCGACAAACAGAAGAGCAGTGACATAGGGGATCCCTCAATAATGCAGATGACTTGTATAAGGAAAAACCACCAGAAATTAACAACAAAGTGTTTGAAAACATTAATGAGGTGATGGCATGGTTAGAACAGAATGATAGTGGACATTTTCATTTATTGCATGTGACCACTATTAAGAATTATATATCGAAATAATGCAGTCATCAGTTCCAGCAAACTAAATCACATGACAAATTCAGAACAGATGCGTAAAATTTAAGTCCATAACAGCATTGTGTATTAGTAGAATGTAAAGAGAATGATATAACCATTAATACTTAGTCTTTTAGTCTGTATACTCATAAAACATTAGTAAATAAAGTATTTATTTACTAAGTAAAGTGTATTTACGTTAAAAAAAAAATTGGGGAAAAAATTGTAAAATTTTTTCAGCTATAATATGCTTTGCTTTATAATACAGGTCTTAAAGTTGTTACGACACCCATGTTATATCGATATTGCATTTTATGTTGAAAATCTGGTAGCAATCCACATTTTTCTTGTTAATGCAAAAAACGCTTTCATTTATGCCAAAGTGTGTGGGGGGGAAGGGGAAGAGGGCTGTGAAATTGTAAATAGACCTGAAATTTTCTCAAGGAGCAACAGAACATAGGTAGAAAATTTGGCTTCCAACTCTTACTTTTGCACTAGATTAATAAGCAAAATATACACAGAAATCTATTCATTTATATAAATAGATTTCTGTGGTACTTGGGTGGGCCAGGGGAAGCTATGCTTAATCTTAAAAGCTTTTCAGGGACCAATGAAACATAGGCAGAAAATGTGATATCAACTGAACTTTTTCTTATTAAGTAATGTCTAAACATCTGATAATGTACTTCTATTACAATTTAGGCAGTGTGTTACATTTCAGGCACATTCTATTTTTTGTTAAAATTAATTGTATGTTTTTTTTTTTCTGTGATTAACTGAAGTGAAAAGTAAATAGTTTTCTTATCAATTAATTACTATGATTATAACTCTATAAAACACTTAATAAAACTCCATAGTTTTACGTTCTCAAAACTTAGCCATTAAGTTTAATTACAACTGTACAATATTTAGCATTAGCATAAGTAGAGGCATATGATGCAAGAAAGCAAGCTATATAGCATCAGCCAAATAAAAACCTTCCCATTTCACCAAACCTTTCACTCCAAATGCTTGTCTAGTTCTGCCTTGAACTTATTTAAGTTTTCAACCTCCACTAAGACAGATAGAAGTTAGCTCCAACTATCAACCACCCACTGGCTAACGGCAAATTTCCACACATCTATTCTACAATTGTCTTTCCTCAATTTAAATTTATGTCCCCTCAGGTGAGTAATTACAAGAAATCTTTGGCAAAGGATGCTAAGAAAAACAGCAAGAATTTCTTTACTTATATAAAATCTAATAGGAAGGGAATGAATCAGATTGGTCCACTTGATATCAATGGTTTGGCTGTTGGTGATCCTGCTCAGATAGCAAACAAACTGAATGAGTATTTTCCATCTACATTCACACATGAGGAGTTATTAAGAAGGAAAATGCCAGGTGTTTATCAAATTGTAACAGAGTGCTTACTGATGTTGTAATAACTGGGAACAAAGTGGAGAAGAAATTGTTGAAGTTAACACAAGAAAGACACCTGGGGTGGATGAGATCTATCCAGTTATATTAAAAGTGGCAGCAAAGGAAGTAAACAAACCATTAGTCATAATTATGAGAGCATCCTTAGACTCAGGGGAAGTCCCCACAGGCTGGAGATGTGCAAATGTATCTCCAATTCACAAAGGGGGAACGAAGAGCGACACGAGTAATTACAGACCAGTTAGTTTAACTTCTGTTCCGGATAAAATAATGGAGTCACTGGTTAAGGATGCATTGCAGGATCATCTAGACAAGACTGCAGCAATAAATTCAGACACAGCATGGGTTTGTTAAGGGAAAGTCTAGTCTGACAAATCTGATTGGATACTATGATGTGGTTACAAAGCAACTGGATGCAAAAAATAATTTTGATATCATATACTTGGATTTCAGGAAAGCTTTTAACACTGTTGTGCATGGAAAACTACTGTACAAACTGGAGCAGAATGGTATTAAGGGTAAGTTGCTACGATGGATAGAAGGGTGGTTGGGTGGGGGAAGACAGAGTGGTAATCAATGGAAGCTGCTCTTCATGGAGTAATGTTATTAGTGGAGTCCCACAGGGTTCGGTGTTGGGTCCACTGTTGTTTTGTATATTTATCAATGATATTGATGAAGGTATATCAGGCTTAGTGTCAAAGTTTGCAGATGATACAAAGGTTGGCAGGGTTGTTAATGACAGTAACGGCAGTGTGCTACTGCAACAGATCTAGATAAGTCGGGCAAATGGGGTGAGAAGTTGCAACCGAAGTTTAACTGGCAAATGCAAAGTACTGCATATGGGTAGCAAGAACCGAATAGAAACGTACCAACTGTGTGGTACTACACTCAGGGAAGTGGAAAGTGAAAAACACCTGGGGGTAATTGTGCAGTCAAATATGAAGTTTGCTGAGCAGTGCAGACAGGCGCAAGAGCAGGTCATGGGGTTTTGTCAATGATATACAGGAATTTTGCTAGCAGGGAAAAGGTGATTATCCCTTCGTATAAGAGACAATGGTTAGACCACACCTTGAGTACAGTAATACCCCGACTTACGCGAACTCGGAGTTACGCGGTTCTTGATTTTTTCGTTTGGCAACGCTGCCGCCCACTATCTTCAAGGTCGTTTTTCATATGTTATCGATATACGGTGCGACGGCAGAGAATGAGAGCGAAAGATGAACAAAATTCAACTTTGCTGCTTTTATGTTTTTTATATCAGTGAAGGGAAAAACACATTTCACCATAATAACGTAAAAACCAACACAATTCCAGCTATCGGTATAATCGCAAATGCAATTAGATCGAGTTTACTACCAGTTTATAACAGATTTCACTAGCAGAAACGCAACTGGATTTTTATTGTTTTATGGTAGTAACCCCTTGAAATGTGAGGTGTTAATAGTGTATCTCTGCCTTTATGGTGTTGTTTATTCAGTTGCTACATGCGCGCAGCTTTGTTTATGCGTATCAATCGTGCCTCCTCGTTTTGTAATTGCGCTTTATTCCCTAAAAATGAGTAAAATACTTAATTAAAAGGTGTGAAAAGGAAGCATCCTGGTGAAGACACTGCAGATTCAGAGAGAAAAAGAAAAGCAATTATCGATAAACAGAGGCGGAATGGGTCAAAAATTCTTACCCGGGAAAATTTATAGTGGCCTCATACTATGGTTTATGGCCAAAATCACACTGGCCCACCGGGGTTACACTGGCCCCGGTAAGGCTTATGGCCAGTCCGCCTCTGTGGATAGAGAAAAAATATGAAATTGTGAAACGCTTTGAGCGAAATGAAAGACCATGTGATATTGCACGTGCTACAGGCCTAAATGAAGCAACGGCGAAAAGCACATGACAATTGCAAACTTGACAGGTTGAAAATTGAAAAGGGCTCAATTGTAAAGGGCTTAAAAATTTTAGAAAACATAGACTCCAACGAAGAACGCGTTATAGCTACAAAGCAAGGAATAAAAAAATTATTAGCTTCCTACGAAGAAATTCTGCGTGAAAAAAAGAAGGCGCTATGTCGTCAGACGAATTTGTTAGATTTTATGAAGCCATCGACATCGAAATAACTTTTTAACGTAAGTCATTTGTTTTTTTAATACATATTTTGTATTAATATGTATAAAGAACTGCAATTTTATTAATATTTTTCTTCTAAACTAGTGTTTTTGTTAGTCCTTGGTCCCAATTAAGAAAAATTTATATGTATTTATATGCAAAGTTGTACCCCGACTTACGCGATTTTCGTCGGACCCACCTATCGCGTAACTTCGGGGTATTACTGTACTGCATGCAGGTCTGGAGGCCTCATTTTAGGAAGAATGTAGAGTTGCATGAGCGAGTACAGAGAAGGGCAACAAGATTGGTGAGGGGAACGAAGGGGTTCCTCTTACCAAGAGAGGCTTAAATTCTGCAAAATTGCAGCAGCTGGAGACTAGGCACCTGCGAGGTGATCTGATTGAGGTGTATAAGGCCTTGAATGGGTTGAGCACACTGAATTCTGATGGGATACTTCCGCTTGCTTGGATTACAAACCTAAGGGGGGGGGGCATAAATTCAAATTGAGAAAAGACAGCTGTAGAATAGATGTGCAGAAATTTGCCTTTAGCCAGAGGGTGGTTAATTGCTGGAACAATCTTCCATCTGCCATTGTGGAAGTTGATAGCTTAAATAAATTCAAGGAGGAACTGGACAAACTTTTAAAGAGAATGGTTGTGTGAATTTTTTTTTTCTTTTTTTTTTTTTTTGACTGATACTACATAAGCTTATACGCTTGCTTTCTTGCATCACATGCCTCTATTACTATTATTAATGGCCGCATGGTGCAAGAAAGCCTATGGCTTATGCTGCACCAGCCAAAAAAAAAAAAAAAACACAAACAAAACAATGATAAAAAAAATAAAATAAATAATAATAATTAATTAAAAAAAAGGAAATTAAACCTATCATCCTATGCGCTTCCCTGACCCGAAGGTACTATCCAGGATGACCTTTGAATTTCCCCAAACTGTCAGCCTCTACCACCCATGTAGGCAACTTAGTCCAGTAATTTATAACTCGCTACCTAAAATAAAACTTCCTGCAGTCCAATCTAAACATTTCCCCCCAAATTCCCCCTATTCTGAGCAAGAGGAAGAATCCCGTTAACATTAAGCTTGCTCAATCCATTCAATGCCTTATACAGCTCAATTAGATCACCTAACAGGTGCCTAGTCTCCAGGCACTGCAATTTGCAGAACTCAAGTCTTTCTTGGTAAAAGCAACCATTTGTTCCACTCACCAATCTCGTTGCCCTTCTCTATACTTGTTCCAGCAGCTCTACATCCTTCCTAAAATGAGGCCTCCAGACCAGTATGCAGTACTCAAGGAGACAGTCACCTCCTCATTCCTGCTAGAAAAATTCCTGTATATCATTGACAAGACACCATGAGCTACTCTTGCTTGTTGTTTGTTATTTTGTTATTTTGGTTTTTAGGAGCATTAGCAACTAAGGCCATATTGCTCCAGGAATATGTGGTGGTCAGTCCCTGACTTTTCCGCGTCCTCCGTATTTGGTGGTTATGGGCTCGAACCCCGGTCTAATCAAGAAGCGTGTGCTACACACTGCTGCTCCTTCTCACCTGGCTACGGAAGTGCCCAGCTACTCTTGCAGACCACATGCACTACTGAGAAAACTTCAATCTGACTGCACAATTACCCGCATGTCCTTTTTCTTCTCTATTACCGTGAATGTAGTACCACACATTTGGTACGTTATTCTGGGGTTACTGCTTCCCATATAAAGTACTTCACATTTGTCAATGTTAAACTTCAGTTGCCACTTCAACCCATCTGCTCAACTTTTCTAGATCCTGTTGCAGTAGTATACTATCATTACTGTCGTTAACAACCCTGCCAACCTTTATATCGTCTGCAAATGTAGACATTAACCCTGATATACCTTCATCAATATCATTGATAAATATAGAAAGCAATACTGGGTGCAACACCGAACCCTCGGAGATTCCATCCATGAAGAGCAATGTCCATTGATTACCACTATCTTCTCCCACTCATCCATCCTTTTATCCATTATAGCAACTTGCCCTTAAAACCACAATGCTCCAATTTGTACAGTAGTCTTCCATGTGCAAGTATCAAAAGCTTTCTTAAAATCGAAGTATATGATATCAAAATTATTTTTTGCATCCAGTTCCTTTGTGATTACATCATAGTATCCAATCAAATTTGTCAGACAAAACTTGCCCTTAACAAATCCATGCTGTTTCTGAACTATAACTAGTCTTATCTAGATGATCCTGCAGTGACTCCATTACTTTCACTGGAACAGAATTTAAATTAACAGGTCTGTAATTATTCCTGTCACCCTTTGATCCCACTTTGTAAATTGGAGAGACATATGCACATTTCCAGTCCATGTGGACCTCCCTTGAGTGCAAGCAAGCTTTCATAATTATGGTTAAGGGTTTGCTTACCTCCTTTGCTGCCTCTTTCAATATAATTGGATAGATACCATCCACCCTAGGTGCCTTTTTTATGTTCAATTTCAACAATATTTCCTCCATTTTGCTCTCAGTTATTACATCATTTAGCTCCCTACTAGAGTTTGATAAGCTTCTGGCCTCCACTTCTCTACAGACTTACTCGTGTGAACGTAAATGCAAAATACTCATTCAGTTTGCCAGCTATCTCAGCAGGTTCATCAACAGTCGAACCGTCCATGTCAAGTGGATCCATCTAATTCATCTGCTTCCTTCTAAAGCTGACATAAGTAAATGTCTTTCTGTTTTCCTTTGCATCTTTGCCAAAGATTTCTCATAATCTCCCTTCACTTTCCTAACCATCACTTCGCTTGTCTGTATCACCTGAAAATTTATATGCATCCCATGCATTTTTCTTCTGTGCCACGAGTATCATTAGTTCATCTACCATCCAATCAGGCCTAAACCTTGAACAGTATTTCTTAGTTGGGACATAGCCTAGTAGCTTCCAAGATTACTTCCTTGAATGCTACCCATTTAGAATTTGCTGTTGGTGGTGGTAACATAATCAGTTGACCCCATTGTATAGAATTTAAAAACTGTCTGAGACCACTGTAGTCACCTTTGCAAAAGCAAAAAACCCTTCCCTTTACCCTTGATGGTAGTTACATCTTTAAGAAAATCGTGCGTCAGTCACTGTGGTCACTGCCACCTCGTGGTTACTTTATCTGCAGATTCTTAATGCATGAAGAATCACTGCTGATAATCAGATGAAGAGTATTACTCCCTCTGGTTGCCTCACGAACATGCTACTGTAGCAAACAATAATCCAATAAATCCACAAAAGCCTTGTTAGTGTAAGAGTGATCAACCCACAAGTTCCAGTCAATATCTGGGAAGTTAAAATCCCCCATATGACAATCTGATTTACTGGCCCACTATATCTCTGTACAGTTGTTCATCAGAGTCATTAGGCCTATAACACACTCCTACTATCAATTTTACTTTTGCAGTGCTTATGTCACACTAAACTGACTGAGCATTGCACTGTCCACCCATGTCAGCTGGATGTACTTCCTTAGATTTTGTGTTTCTTAACTAACAGCATGACCCCTCCTTCCTTTCTATCCTTTCTGTACACATTGTACTACCCAAATTCCAATTCTGCATTCCTTATCTCTGTGTGACACCACCTCTCTGATATCCCAACAATATCTGCCTGATGCACAAGAGTGAGCTCTGGCATTGAGTTGGACAGCTGAGAGCTTGATAGTTTCCCCCATTTTAATTCTTTTGAGGGCATCCACCCTACTCTTCAAACTCTCATAGATGCCCATCAAAACACCGAGTTGGCACCTAATTTCGTGACACTCTCTGCACCTAGCACACACAATGACATCCACCCTGGCTAGATCATGTCCTGTTTCATAAAGTTCCGCAAACACTTTACTAGTTGCACATTTTTTTAGGCTGTGATGCTTTGAAGAATCGCCACCTTCGGTTCTCCCCCGAGCCACATCAATCCCACTACTTTGTGCACGTTGCTTTGCTGCTCTAGTCTGGGGCTTTATTTTCATTTAAATATGATTTAATTAATTAATAATGATAATTAACAAGGTTAATAAATTTAATTGATTAATAGACTATACTATACTACACTACACTTAACTATATAATATTATACTAAGCTAATGCAGTGATATGTATTATGCTATCTAGTTTTATGTTATACCTTACGCTGTCAAGTTCAAGATATACGCTCTCAAGTTATGAGACCATAACAATCACAATATAAAATTAGTTTTATCCTTAGCTAAATACAAAAGATATATGTCAAAAAGTGATTAAAACCTTCAAACTATTTATTTATTACAATTAGAACCCTACTATTCTTCTGTGCTACTGATTACATGCTACAATATTTGCATACGAAACTCTGATACAATAGCGGTATGAGTAGTGTCTTAACTTACAAAATCACTAGCTAAATTTAAAAATAAGCTAACGAACGTTGCCGAGCCTATTTAATCTATTTGTAAAACACAAATTAATGTTAATTAATCAAAAATACGATACGTGTAAGAAAAACTTATCGTTTGTAGGAGCTCAAGAAGTCTACGTTTGAGTGAAGACAGACTTCTTGAGCTCCCTATAATCTCGTTCCCAGACCAAGCACAATTTGTCCTTTCTCATACAGTTTTAAGTATCTTTTCTCTCTTCACATTCTGTATATCTTCATAAGTGACATCATATTCAGAAGTCTTAGATAACAATACACACAAAACGTACATGTATTGTCTAAAGCTAATAATACTGCATTAAAACTACATTTAATCTATAATTTTCTTTTTTCCATACATAATGTATGGAAGGAAAAAAAATAAATAATTGCCAGATTTTTGTCCAATTTTAATGAAATCTGGAATAGTTTGAGTCTCTGTATGAACCAAATATAAAATTTTATGGAAATCTATTCGCTGGAAGTCCCTCTGTTACATGTGGATGGACAGACAAGTACCTACTGTCTTCCCAACTGAAGACAGTAGGAGCTTATGCATATATCTAATGTGCCTAAAAACCAAAAGACAAGCTAGTGTGGTGGAAATTTCTGGATTATAGAGAATTTGTTCTCTTTCATGGTCATTACAGTGAATGTAAAATAGCTTTAGGTTTATGAGAGATCAGCTGGAACCTTCCACATAGATTATGTGTTGGGATGTTAAAAAGAGGGTTGTATAAAGTGCAATTGTGTGGGGGGGGGTGTTAAGTATGAATCAGTCATACACACACACACACACCACTTGATTTAATTAACAAAAATCCATAATCAATTACAGAAATGCCATAATCAATTATTCTGATTATTTACCATAACTATTTATGAAATGCCATAATCAATTATTCTGATTATTTATCATAACTATTTCAATTATACCAATCACTATCACTACTGAAAACACCCATACTGATAATGCAGACAAATGTGCTGATATACCATTTACCATGTACTGCAATAATGCAAGCTATATTAGAGTTGTAATGCAAGCTATATTAGAGTGGTCATTTGTTGTTTGGAGCACTGCCTTAACAACTACTGCACATACATTGAGAAGGTCGATTACACCTAATCAGTGATTGCCATGCATACTGCAAGAGAGACAACTTCCCACTAAGTGACACTGAAATCAGAATAGTGCATGGGAAGTCTGCTCACACATACATAACACCAGAACACTCTTAATAGAAATGAAGGGACTCACATACACTCCATCTTTGAGTTTCTGGTGTTCTGTGGCAGGCAAAAAAAAAAAAAAAAAAAAAAAACATCCACACCCCAGTTCTCATATCCCTCCTTTCCACCACCCCTGAATGATTCAAGTGCTCTGTGCATCCTCAATCATTCAAGGCTAGACTCCTTTATTTCTCTCTACATGCTGACACACACCTTTCATTTTTGCTTTTTCCCCCCTTTCCTTTTCTCCTAACTTTCATTTTTCCTCTCCTCCTATTCCTTCCAGTCTTTCACTTCTTCCTTCCTCTTTTCCTTTCTTTCTATAGCTTCCTGTTTCCATGTCATATCATTTTCAGCAATGTATAAATGCTTGCTGCTTTAATTGAAGTTTTTTGTTCAAATTTTGTTACCCCCATATGGTAACAGCAGTATTCTCTAAAAGTGTTTTATAAGCATTTTCAGCACTATTACACATGGTTTAAGAGTAAATAATTTAATTAAACTGTTTTGTTTTATATGATAATGTACGTTATATTACATATACAGCACTCTAGGATTACAGAGGCAGCTATTAAAAATCCAGAAAGAATAGCAAATGTTGCACAGTTGTGACCCTTTGGTAGCAGCAACTACAATTTAAAACTTACAAAAATACGTTTATTAAAGCTTTCTATAAATATTTGATGTCTGTATAATAATTTGATGTAAGCTAATTCAAATAAATCACAGACTGCACAAATCTCACTTCACTTTTAATAACCCTGCCATTTGCAGTAAGCTAGTTCTCTGTTTAATAATATTTATTTTATTTATGGTTTCCATATTAATGAATCCACATATTACAAAATTTAGAGTTTATTTTAGCAAGCACATCTTTTTTTAAATAAATTCTTATCAAGGGGAACTGAACATTGTTTCTAAATAACATAACAAAATCCCCACTAAGTATAAACCACTCTGATTGTTTTTTGTCCTTACACTATCTTTATGAAATGTTATTTATCTCCTGCCTATCAACCCCTTATTTATACCAATACTCTTAGAATAACACTATACTCTACTGCTTTCGAATTTTGAAAACTAAATTTTAAACGTAACTTTGTATTTTAATATAAATAATTAACAAAATAAAAACAATACTTACCATTTAATTCTTGTAGGACTTTTCCAATTTTATGCAGCAACAGACCAAAAAAGGATAGCACTAAGCAATAATCATACATATTGTTCGTAAAAGTCCAATTTGATATGAGTGAAATGAGGAATTTTATATATGGATCAAAGACAGAAAGCATGTCTTTAACTTTATCATTACCATCTGTATCATCTTCTATTTTACTTATTTTCAGAAAAATCTGAGCAGTAAGAGATCCAAATGAGAAAAGAAGCTCATATACTGAGGAGTCAGATTTAAAGGTGGTAAGAGCTTCAGTAAGTTTCATAGAAAAACTTTGCAAATTTACTTCTGCTGCTGCTGTTAACTTCTTAGATAACAGAATATATTCCAAAAAAAACATTACTGCATTTACAGAATTTTGAACTGCAAAAACAGTTGCCGTTGGCAATCTGGAAGTTAAAGAGAAAATGGATTTCAGAGAAGACAAAATATGAAGAAGAATTTCCTCATGAGAATGATGATAAAGAACACACTTAATCCAATTCTTCAAAATATTGGTTAACACCATGATAAGTTTTATGTCATTTCCAACGGACCTGGAAAAACTAAAATCTATAACTTTCCACACAGAGTTTAAAAACTTTATCACCTCCTCAGAATCACCAACATGCCCATCAGTAACATATTTTGCAAGTGCCACATAAAACTTTTCACTCACATTAGATATTTCTGTTGGTTTAAGACCTAAGTAACAAAGGGCGACACAACGAAATTTTAATGCAAATTTGTGATTATCAGTTCCAGTAGTCTGCTTTTCCACTTCAATTCCTAAATTCCAGAATGTCACATAAATGTTAAATGCAATAGTTAATACATTTTCCATGCTAGCATTTGTGACAGTTAAGCACTTCAGAAGGAATTTGTGAAGAATTTCTGACACAGACAAGGCCTGTTCATATAATTTCTGAAAATAAAGAAAAGGAATATAAAATGCAGCACACTGAAAAATATTCAGAATCCATTAATCACAATTAATTACTTAGACTTAATTATAATTAATACAAGGTGTGGCTATTAAATAACGAGACTGCATGCGCAGCCACTACATACCAAGCTCCACAAGTGAAACAAAGGTCAGAGAAATTTGCCTTGAACCGTTCCCAAGTTGTCTGCCAAGTCGCATTCCAATATGCTCATTCACTTTACAGTGATACAGTTTTCATTACCTTGTGTATTTTGCAGTCTGCTGGAAAAATTATAGACAAAATAACTGAACGACAAATCAACCCCAAATTCTTAACAAAACTAAAGAAAACAACTGAAGGTTATGAGTAGTTATGTCAAGTTTATGGGGAAGATACTATTTCAAGAGCTGGCCCATTTGAATGGCATAAAAGATTTTTAGAAGGAAGAGAGAATGTGGAAGACAAACGACCAGGCTGTCCACTCACTATCCATGAAAATGGATTAAAATGTAGACCAGGTAAGGACAATGATTAGAAGAGGTCATTGTTTAGCATTACAATGGTTGCATCAGAATTCAATATGGACAAAGCAACTGTGAGACAAATTTTAACTGAAAATTTAGCCATAAGAAGTATGTGCTAAGATGGTGTGAAAAATTCTGAATGAAGATCAAAGAATGAGATGACTCCAAGTGTGTGCTAAGATGATTTGAAAAAATTGAAGATCCAAACTTTCTGATACTATAATTAGCTACAATGAAAGCTGGCTGTTCCAGTGACCCAGAAACTAAAAGATAGCCAATGCAATGGAAGACAAAACAATCCTCCAGACCAAAAAAAGGAAGAATGTCAAAATGAAAACCATTCTGCTTGATTTCTTCGATATTAAAGAAATCTTGATGGCTGAATACATTCCGCCAAATCAGACTGTCAATTAAACATACTACACTGAAGTTCTGACAAAACTGCAAGAAAAAAATTCAAAGGAAGAGACCTAAACTGTTGAAGGATGGTTAGATGTGCCATCAATCAAGACAATGCTCCAGCCTACACCCTCTGTTCACCAGTTTCTGACCAAAAAACAAATCCCTGGGTGTAAACATGCACCCTACTCGCCAGACTTAGCCCCCTGTAACTTTTTTTCTCTTCCTTAAATCGAAACGTGAACTTAAGGAAACCCATGGAAGACATTCAGGGGAAAAAAAAAAGTTAAAAGGGCTTATAGAAGGTGCTTTTGCTTGGAAGAAACTTATGGAACAAAAAGTGCAAGTTCAAGGCAATTATTTTGAAGGAGATAATTTGTAAGGTACGAAATCATTATATTTATTTATTGCAAGTCTTGTTAAATACAAAGCCACACTTTGTATTTATAATTTCCTGAAAATAAAACTCAGTATAAAAGGGGTTTTACAATATGTAAAAAAATTAAAATAACTTATTTGACTGCACTTGAAGTTTATGGCAAAATGTTTTTAAACTAGCAAATCTTGACGAATCACTTTTAGATGATATAAAGGAAAGTCTTTGCCAAACTAATATTTTTTGCAAATTTAATATTATAAATAAAGTTTTATTTTGCACTGAGACTTTTTTAATGAAATATCAGGGTTAATGTTTCCAAACTTTGGCATGCACCTTCTATTAAGTGGCAACCTATCTTAATTATCAAATTTTTGACAGTTTCTTGAGGTAATGTTTAATGCAGGTTATATTCTAAGAGGAAATAAAATTCATTTTTTCGGGAACCGCTAAGTGTGACTTTATTTGAAATTATTGTTTTTCTCTAACTTTTGATATAAAATTAGTAGTGTAGCATTTGTTTGTGATTTCCTGAATTTGTTGTATTTTCTTTACTTGGCCCACCTTGTAATTGCTTAAAAAACCACAGTCAACTTCTGCCAGCATTGTGTTGTATTGATAAGAACATTCGAATTTTACCACCATCGTTTCAGTATTGATATAGCAGATATTGGAGATTTCTAGGTAGCTTTGCAGCAGTGTAATCAGTATCAAAAGAGGCTTATAAACTATAATTTATAACAATACATACATGTTTTAATAACTTAACTTTATCACGTAGTCCACATAGAGTTTTTAGTATCAGTGATTTGCAAATTTTTGGCATAGATATATTATTGCAAATAAGTCACTTAAGAGTTCAAATCACATAAGTTGGCGATAGTTAAATTTATTATAACTACTTAGAATTTACAAACATAACATTATAGCATAACACATAGAACTTAAACTTGATAGGAGATATGGAATTCACATACAGTAAATTTGGTAGGAGATACGAAATACATATACTGCAAACTCAATATTGAAATATATATTTCATAACAAACTTCATAGCATAATCAGTGCATAGTGTTATTACTGCATTAGGATACGTTTAGTTTGGTATTTTTAATTGTATTAAATTTGAACAGAAAGCATGCCTCACACCAGACCAGAAAAACAAAACTTTCAAGGTACAGGGAGTGCTGTGGTGCAGGGAAGATGAGGGTGGTTGTTCTCTAATTCATAGCCTTATGAAATGTACTGCTTATTTGATATTTGTGGAGATATCAGGAATGGACCATGATACTGCCATGACATTGTGCTTGATGTAAAGAGTGTGAGGGTGTAAGGGGCAAACTCTGTGTTGTTATGGGCTTTTATGAGAACTTGAAAAACAGGGTGGATGCCCTTGAAGGATTTAAATTGGGGAGCCATCAAGCTCTCAGCTGCCTATATCAACACCTGAGCTTGCACTTGATCATCAGGCAACACAGCAGCAATCCCCAAGGCAGAATGTGCTGGTTCCACAGAAGCTAGTTGTTGAAGACTGTATTGTCAGGGAAATGGGAAGTATATTGTGCAAAAAAAGGATAGGTGGAATAAGAGAAGGGTATGTCTGCCAAGGGCAAAGTTGATTAGATTATACAGCAGATATCATCTTGTAATGGCACAAAAGGTGATATTGTTGTACATGTTGGTACTAATGACATGAAAAGTAAAATATCTGCAGACTTACTGAAAATGTCTGCATTTCTGCCCAGACATGATAGGAGGGAGTATATAATGAGATTGTGTGAATAGTCTGGATGATTTCTGTTACATATGAGAAGCCACGTTAACTTCAAGAAAGTGTCCCTTAACTCGAGCCATAAAAAAGGCCCACAGCCTTGTTCATGGGGTAGAATTTTTCTCAGTATGGTCTGTGCTTGTGAACAGGAGAGACTGTTTCTACAGGGATGGGAATAATAGAACGGGTGCAAGAGTATTTGTGATGCTATAGAGGCAGTATTAGGTATGTCGGAAAACTGCTAATTACAGACCTGTTAGTTTAATTTCTGTTAAGAGAAAATAATGGAGTCACTATATAAAGAAGCAATGCCAGATAATCTAGAAAGACTGCAGTTACAGTTCAAACACAGCATGGGTTTGTTAAAAGGAAATCTTGTCTGATCAATATGATTGAATACTATGATGCGGTCACAAAAGAACTGGACGCAAAAAATTATTTTTATATCATATACTTGGATTTCAGGAAAGCTTTTGATACTGTTGCACATAAAATACTGCTGTACAAATTGGAGCAGTATGTCATTAAGGGCAAGTTGCTGCTTTGGATAAAAGGATGGTTAAGTGAGAGAAGACAGAGAGTGGTAATCAATGTTATTAGTGCCGCCCCCACAGTTAGGTGTTGGGCCCATTGTTGTTTTCCATATTTATCAATGATATTGATAAAGGTATAACAGACTTAAAATCCAAGATTGCAGAAGATACATTGGTTGACAAGGTTGTTAATGACAGTAATGACAATGCACTGGTGGAACAGATCTAGAAAAGTTGGGCAGATAGGTTGAGAAGTGGCAACTGAAGTTTACTGACAAATGCAAAGTACTGCATATGGGTAGCAGTAACCCCAGAGTAACCTACCAACTGTGTGGTACTACACTCAGGGTAGTGGAGAATGAAAAAGACCCGAGGGTAATTGTTCAGTCAGATATGAAGTCTTCTGAGCAGTGCAGACAGGCTGCCAGAGCAGCTCATGGGGTCTTGTCAATGATATACAGGAACTTTGCTAGTAGGGATAAGGAGGTGATCATATCTCTATATAAGGCAATGGTCAAGTAACACTTTGAGTACTGCATACCGGTCTGGAGGCCTCATTTTAGGAAGGATGTAAAGCTGCTTGAGCGTGTACAGAGAAGGGCACAAAATTGGTGAGGGGAACGAAGGGATTCTCTTACCAAGAAAAGCTGAAGTTCTGCAAATTGCGGTGGCTGGAGACTAGCCACCTGAGAGATGATTTGATTGAGGTATATAAGGACTTGAATGGGTTGAGCATGTTGAATTCTGATGGGATTCTTCTGATTGCTCAGATTACGAACCTGAGAGGGCACAAATTCAAACTGAGGAAAGACAGTTGCAGAACATGTGCGGAAATTTTCCTTTAGCCAGGGAAGGCTTGCTTTCTTGGATCACATGCCTACTACAACTACTACTAAAAGCAATATTAGGAAATATGATTGTTCATCCAGAGTAGTGTCGTTTTAATAAACAAATTAGATTTATTTTAAATACCAACAAAAAGTTGCCAACATTTGTCAGCTCTTCTTTTCTAAGCCACAGAGGATGCCAACACACTGCGTTAAGCCGAAAGATACATAGCTCTAAAATTGACAACATAAAAGTTGGATGTAAATTTTATTAGTTGGAATAAAAATTGTGGATGTAGTAATTTCATTCCTTAAATTTATTAAAACGGTACTTTTCAACGTTTTACAAGAACTTGCAGAGGTAAGACATCAGCAATGTGACGTTAATAGCAGTTTCACGCTTCTAAGAAAAGTTATTTCCGGTGAAGGTCATTCTTCATTGCATGTGGCATTGTTTCTTATATTATCCCCTAAGTTATATTACCTGTTTTTTTTTTTTCCCTCTCTCAGGTCTTAATTTCATTGGGTGTATATTTCAACGAAAACTGAATACTCCCAAGCTGCTAATGTGATTGCAGTTTTTGTAGTAATTTTTCTTGCTTGTGACTGTGTTGCTTCATTAATTTAAGTTGTATTTATTTATTTTATTATATATTTCTATTCCTTGTTAATATCTTCAGTAGGGATCATCATCATCATCATCATCAGCCATTTTCAATCCACTGAAGAATGAAGGCCTTTCCAGCAACTTTCCGGTTCCTTCTGTTTTGTGCAATGACCATCCATTTACAACCCACAAACTCGTGAATTTCATCAGTCCACCTCTGTTGTTGTCTTCCAGGTTTTCTTCTATCTCCTTTAGGGTACCATCCTATTATTTATTATTTTCTTAGTCCATCTGTCATCATGTATTTGAGCTTTGTGTCCTGCCCTAGACCATTTTAGTTCTTTAGTTTTGATAAGAATGTCCTTTACTTGAGTTTGCTGCCTAATCCATGTGTTTCTCTTCTTATCTATCAGTCTGATTCCCAATATAATTCGTTCCATTCTTCGCTGTGTAATTCTCAGCTTCTCATCCATTCTTTTGATGAGTGCCCAAGTTTCACTTCCATAAGTCATGGTGGGGAGTATACATTGATTTTATGTTTCAGACAAATTTGGATATTGCTCCTCAGTATGTGACTATATTTCCTGAATGCTATCAATCCAAAATTTCTTCTTCTCTTGACTTCCAGCCATTTATCTTTATTACAGCTAATGACTTGTCCCAGATACGTATTTGAATCCACCTTTTCAATTACTACTCCTTCAATTATTATATCCCTTTCTGTGGCATACTTGTTCATCATCACTTTTGTTTTAGCCATATTCATCTTTAGTCCGAAATCCTTATTAACTCTGCATAACTGATTAAGATTTTCCTCTAATTCTTTGAGATCATGGCTTCTGATCACAATGTCATCTGCAAATCGTAAATGGTTTAGGTACTCTCCATTTACATTGACTCCTTTCTGCAACCAGTCTAATCTTCTGAAAGCTTCCTCAAGGGGGCAGCAGTAAACAACTTCGGAGATATTGTCTCCTTGTCGAGCTCCTTTCTCAATTTTAAATTTGCTAATGTCTTTTTCTAGTCTAATAAAGGAGGTAGCACTCTCATATATATTCTTCAAAATCATAATATATTGGGTATCTATGCCTTGTCTTGCCAGTGCCCAAAACATTGACTTATGCTGTATGGAGTCAAATGCCTTTTTATAATCCACAAATGCCAGGCATAATGGTGTTTTCTATTCATTTGCTTTCTCCATTAGCTGTGATATTACGTGAAGGTGATCCATAGTTGAGAATCTTGTCCTAAAGCCAGCATGCTCCTTCGGTTGATTCTCATCAAGTATTCTTTCTAATTTGTTAATAATGATCCTTATGAACAACTTGTAAATGTGGGATAACAAGCTAATTGGTCTATAATTTCCGATTTCTGATTTATCTCCTTTCTTATGCAGCAAAACTATGATTGCATTATTCCACTCCTTAGGCACCACGCCTTTTATAATGCATTTTGTGAAGAGCCTTGACAGTTTGTGTCATGTCATGTCACTTTCTCCCAATTTTAACAACTCTACGGTAACTTCATTTTCTTCAACGCATGTTCTATCTCTTCAGGAAGGACATTGGGTATGTCATATGTGTTACTAATTTGTGATCCATCTTCCCCACTGCTGGCATCATTTCCTCGCTCTTTGTATAATTCTCTATAGTAGTCTTCTGCTATTTGAATTATGCCTTCTCTGCTATTTATAAGTACACCATCACTATTCTTCAGTTTCAGTATCATTTGTCTTTCTGTACTGCTCATGGCTGCTGATTTAAGTCCTTTGTTTTCCCTTAATGCTTGGTCTACTTTTCTTGTGTTAAATCTTCTTATGTCCATTCTGAGTCTCTTTCTAATAGCTTTGCATAACTCAGTATAATCAATTTTATCCTTGTCAGTGTTTATCTTGCTCTTCATTTCTCATCTTCGGTTCATCATGACAAGTGTTTCTTGACTAATTTTTTCTTCTTTGGATTTCTTTTTACCTATACATTTCTTGGGCTTTATCACTTTTAGAAAGTTGTTGTTATTTGGTTTTTAGGAGCATTAGCAACTAAGGCCATATTGCTCCGGGAATATGCGGTGGTCATTCCCTGGCCTTTCCACATCCTCCGTATTTGGTGGTGACGGGCTCGAACCCCAGTCTAATCAAGAAGCGTGTGCTATGCACTGCTGCTCCTTCCCACCTGGCTATGGAGGCCCCTTAGAAAGTTGTAGTATTCCTTGTCAATATCTTGGTCCTGAACAGTCTGCAGAAGCTCAAACTTGTTCTTAAGTTCCAGTACATACTGCTTTTTCTCCTCTTCTGTTATCTCAAAGACCTTCATATTATTTACTCGAATCAGTTTTTTCCTTTCTTTTCTTACATCTATATCAAGTGTGCATCTTACCATTCTGTGATCACTTCCAACATTTACCTTGTTCAGGACGGTAACATCATTCATGATATATCTTCTGTTAGTGAGGATGAAGTCGATTTTATTAGTTATTAATCCAATTGGGGTCTTCCATGTCCACTTTCTGTTCACCCTTTTTTGGAAAAAAAAAAAGTGTTCATTACTGACATTTCTCGAGAGTCTGCAAATTCCACAAGTCTTTCACCTCTTTCATTTCTTTCACCAATTCCAAAATTTCCTATAGTTCCTGTTTCTGTGCTATTTTGTCTCTTTCCAACCTTAGCATTGAAGTTCCCCATAATGATAGTGTAGTGGGGTTTTCTGCTCATGCAGAAGACTCAATTTCTATGTACATTTCTTCGACCTCTTCCATCATCGTGGCTCAATGTTGGTGCAAAAATCATTATAACCTTTAGCTTGTACCGCTTAGAAATCCTGGTGATGTACTTGACACCCTTGGTGATGTACTTTTAAATTGCAAAATGTTGTTTTTTATATCTTTATGGATATAAGTCAGTATGGATATAAGAATATTTTTTGACAAAAAAAGAACAGAAAATGAAATTTAGGAAACTGCAGTGAGCACAAGTACTGAAAGTGACAGAATTGTTTTGCGGCCAGAATCGAAACAAAGCCAAAATTTTCAAGAATAAAAAAAGAATTTTGCCAAGAGTGTGAAGAAATGCAGTCAATTATATTAAATGAAAATAAAAAAATATTACGTAGCCAAGGCCATTTGTACAGTTTGTAAAATGACTATTCATCAAATTAAATCTTACACTATGCAGCATCATTACAATACTCATGAGGCAGAAGTTGAGAAAAAATGGCCAACTCGACATTTACACAGCAAACTTATCGAAAATTTTAAAAAGGGTATGGCTTCTCGACATGAACAAATGACGACTTTCCTCTCAAGATATGATAAATTTTATTTAGGATCTTTGAAAGTGAGTTTTTTGATAAGAAAATATCACAAACCGTTTTACAGAAGGTGAATTTTTGAAATCTGTTGTTTTGTCCGTAGAACTTGAAAACAAAATATTTCGAAATATGGCTCTCAGTAATGATTCAATTCAATGACTAATTAAGGAATTAGGTGTGTTTATAGGCAAAGAAGCATGTGAATTTTAAATGCAATCAACACAAGTAGTGGGTTACTAAATAATTTTAGTGTGTTATGCGACAATAATGGTGAAAAGCATAATGTATTACTTAATCATAATCACATAAGATGGTTAAATTTTGATGCTAGTGTTTCATGTTTGGCATCTTTGTAAACTGTGTGAAAATGCTTTAAGTGCATTGAAATCTAATCAACGATTTAGTATAAAAATTGCAAAACAATGTTGTGCGTGGCTTAATATTATTTTTAAGACTTTTTACCAAGGTTGAGTTCCATAAATAAGCAACAACAAGCAAGTAACTTGACAATTATTGATGCAATGTTTATAATTGATAAACTTAAAGATATCTCAAATGATCTTATACATTAAGCTGAGTGGTTTTTTTTCATCTTTAAATAGTTTCATAAATACAATATCTAACTGAATAGTTTGAACAAATATAAAATTAACAATTGTTTGAAATCTTTAAACACTGCAATGAATGCAAGAATTCAAGAACTTGATTTCTTTAAATCTATTTCTTTTGTAACATTTCTCCTTTTCAAGAAATTGATATTGAAGGTTTTGAATTATTACACAACAGACTATCCTAATTTTCTGCTATTTCAATACTTCTAGTCTACTACTTGTCAATATAACTTACATCTGGTTTTTCTTTTTGCACTATTATTTCTTTAGCTGGACAAATGTAAAATTTTCCTAAATGGAAATTCATAATGATGACAGATTTAAAATGGTTTTCAATGATACAAACTCTACAATAGTATCATTTTGGACAGATTTGTATAACAATTCAAGGGAATATAAAGAATTAGCTACAGTAGCTCTACTTCTTTTATTGATATTTACAACAAGAGTTTACTGTGAGCAAGCTTTTAGTACACTGCATTTTATTAAAAATAAATATTGCAACCAATTAACAGATGAGAATTTGGAGGCAGCAATGAGACTAGCATTGGAAGATAGAACCAAAAAAAGAATTTCCTTTTGAAAAATTATTAAATAAATATAGTTTATTATATCAAACTAAAAACATGCTTGCTTTTTGTATTATATATGTTTTGGAGTATTATGTTCAGTTGTTGCATTTTTTGTTACGTTCACTATCTTATTTTTATAATAATATATTTTGGAGTATCATGTTTTGTTGTGTTAATTATTTTATTTTAATAATATGTTTTGGAGAATTATGTTTTGTTGTTGTATGGTTTCGTTGCATTTACCATTTTATTTTAATAAATTCTTGTTTTTTGGATGTTTGTAGATCTAATATATAGTAATCTAATATATAGTAATATTTATTACTATATATTAGATTACCTGAAGCCTAAAAAGCCAAAACAAGGTTTATTACTATGGTGTTTGATCACCCATCTGATATTTTTTAATCTTTTTATATTTGTAGTTTTATATAAAGTATTATGGTAGTTACAATTTTACATGATATTGTTCTACAAAACTCAAAAATATATACATTTCTCAGCTTACTTCAGAATAGAATCTTAAATTACATAACTTCTTATTATTAGTTACAGTTTTATAATCACTTTAGGAATTTTATTATTATTCCTATGTTATATGCATATAAATTCCATCTATCATTGTTATCGGCAAAATAAATGTCTTAATAGCTACTGGTAGGGCCTCCCAAGCCAGACAGGTCAAAGGGTAGGGGCCAAACTAAGAGATACCCCGGCCCTCCAGGTTGGGGGTTGCTGCAACGGGCTAGCTCCTCGTTCAGTGTAAAAAATACACAAATGCTAAACGACCTACAATAAAAAAGGAATTGTGCGGCCACCAGCTAAATCTCATGGCCATTTTTGCAGCCACCAGAAAAAAAAAAAAAACTCTTGGGAACCACTGGTTTAGAAACTAGGCACCTGCAAGAAAGCCTTTCTTGGTAACAGCACCTCTTTGTTCCCCTCACCAATCTCGTTGCCCTTCCCTGCACTTGTTTTAGCAGCCCTACATTCTTCTTAAAATGAGATCTCCAGACCTGTATGCAGTGATAATTTACTGTAATTGATTTTATTCAGTATTTTGGCTCTTCTCTATCATATAATAAATCAGTACTGTATTTATTACTAGGAAAGAAACTATGTATTATCTTACTTATGACTTTATCCTACTATGGATAAAGTCATAAGTAGGATAATTATTACAAAGAAGTTACAAAAGTTATGTACTGTCTTGCACTTTCATTATCCAATTAACAACTTGTTCAATTATCAGGAATTATTTTTAATAAATTTTTGAAATAAATATTTGTTTGAAAAAAAAAAAAAACAACTTTTTTTTATTTACAGTAACTTAATTTGGAAACACATTGATATGAATGCACATGATATAATAATACAGGTTAATAATAGTTATGAAAAAATGTGCAGTATCTTGTATATAATATGTAAAACTGCAATACAGTATGTAATGTTGAAAATAAAAATAAAATATCAATTAATTAATTATCCCTACTTAAGAAGCTATCTAAATCAATTTTTCTCTAAGTTGAGAAAGTGAATTCTTTTCTACTTCATATAAACAACTGAACTCTTCTGGCCACCAGCTCTTGAGTTATTTTCTTGAAATAGACAAAGTCTAACTTCTTTTGAAGAGTTATAAAAATATAATTTCCCAAGTCTTCCTCATTTTCTACATTTGTTTTTTTTTTAAATACTGACCGCAACATCATTTTCTGTCAAAATTAACTGCACTTATCTTCAACTATTAAATTCCACCTGTTTAATTCTTTATCAGTTTCTATCAAATCTTCATCCCCTTCTTTCTCTCTCTCCTAATTTTGATTATCAACTGTATTTAGAATTACATCTACACAAACATTTTCTTTAACATAAAAAAATTGTATCAAGTAAATTAATTTTTTAGTAATTTTTCCAGGAATTGCATTTCCTTCAAATGGAATTTGATGGGACATACGTGTTTCAAGGTACAGTGCGACCTCACTTATCCAAGGTGAAAAGAACAAAAACTGCCTCAGCTAACTGAAATCTCAGACCACAACTCAACTTTTTTTGCCATTTTTTTTTAAAGAAGTAGTCGGTACAAAGTATGTACAGAGTAATTTTAAAAAGTTTTATTAAACAAAATGCAGTACAGTGGAATGTGTAAAATTTGCATTACATGTAGTATGCACTAAATTAATAAATTTAGTATTTTATTTTAGCATCTAATGCTATCTGTGCTGCTTTGTTAAGTATAATGTATCAAAGCTGTTACAATTCCAGAAATTTTCCAAAGGTTTAAATATGGTGCCAATTACAAGTTTGAACAGATACATAATTAATCTCAATGTCTGAATATAAGATTTCCTATTTTGCAGGTCAAGCACTGATTGAGAGTTCAGTGGCTGCACAGTCGCATTGAAAATTTAAAGTTTTTATAGTGTATCATCCATTTGTTTTCGCTTTCTTTTTCGTTTTTGTCAGTCAGCTAGGTTAATCAAGGTCCTATGGCAGTTTATGTTTGAATAACATATTGTTTAGCCGATTGGTCAGGAGTGAGAGTGCAATAGCACATGCTGTTTCAGCGGACCAGGGTTCACGCCTGTGACTACTAAATACCATTAATGTTTGTACTGATGATTTATTGTAAACTCCACTGACCTAGTGGTCATGCCAGAGTATAAACAAGAATATTTTTTTAATCTAAATACTTGAAATAAAAGAACTTCACCTGTATAATAATGTGTGTGTGTGTGTGTGTGTGTGTGTGTGTGTGTGTGTGTGTGTGTGTGTGTGTGTGTGTGTGTGTGTGTGTGTGTGTTTATGAAAACCCCAAATTGAGAGGTTATAGTACTTAGTACTATGCATGGGCTGAAGGTTGATAAGATACCTGTTCACATTAGACTTGAATTTCTATAGATTGTAATTTTTTAGGAAATACGTATGAAGGAATGTTGTTACAGAAAACAGAAGTAGAATGAATAAATGAGGAAGAAGAAAAGTTGATTCTGAGTTTGAAGTTGGACAGTAAAGGTGAAATGGATGTTGACTGGTTGCAGCATAAGTCTGGACTGCTTTGGAAGATAGAACGGGAATTATAGAAGCCAATTTGGAAAAAACAGTGCCTACAGAAGTATCTATAGAATAGGCATGCAGCAAAAACAATGTCTGTGGAGAGACTGTTATAGAAGAGTCATTAATTAACCTAACTGCCTTCTTTTGAATAGAATCTAGAAACCTGAGAGAGGTTTGAAGACACTGCCCCAGATGTGGGAACATGGGGTGGATTTGCGATTTGTACAGATAACAGCTGTTTGGAAAAAAAAGTAACACCGAGAGCAAAAGAGAAAACCCAAATTTTTAGATGCAGAGGAAGCAATATTTGTTTGTGCTTATACCAACAGAGATTAGAAGCCAAGGGTAATCCCCAATAGAGATATATGGTTTGCCTAGAAATCAGAGTGCCATCGAAGATAAGCACAGGAGCAGAAGAATCCTTTTTGTGGGATATAAGAAAGGACTGAGTTTTAGAAGAATTGAAATCAACTAAGTTATCTGTGCCCCACTGCTGCCACTTGAAAGTGAAAAAAATCACATCTACACATACAGCACAAAAAAGCAACATTTTACCCTTTCCAGATTTTTTAATACATAGAAAAACTAAAGTATATGCCTTCCTAAACACCACATCTCGCTTCTTTAGAGTTTTACTGAAAGATGTTTTTAAATTAAATTTACCTTCACAACACACAAAAAAAAAAAAAAAAAACCAACATTAAATCTCACACAGAGTACAACTCTTCACACGTTCCAAACAGAATAATACACCTGACAGGCAATCCATTAACTAGAAAAGTGAAATTAAAAGCAAAAATTCTGGGAATCATTTTAAAATTTAATGGCAAAGTCATAGTTTTAGTGTGATTTGTGAAAAACTATATTAGGACAGTGCACACAAGGATGGATCATAAAAAAAAAGCATTGCTTGTAAATCTGGAGAGTTAGCAGCTATCTAAATATTTAGCAAACAACAATTCCAAGAAACTTGCTACAAATGAAAAAAAAAGCCATATAATACTGGGCACATTCCATATTAAATGAAAATGTTCCTTAGTAGGGAAAAACCAATAATGAAATATAAATACAGTACATAGTTAGTTATATAGTTATATGAAGCAAGTGTGTGAAACCAAGATAGTAAATTGCCAAAGTTCCGTTAATTTAAGATAAACAATACAGTTTAATAAACTACAGACACTCCCCGGCTTACGTACTACTTGACTTACGCAAATTCGACTTTATGTAAGTTTTTTCTGGCTGGTGCAAAATTTAAAAAATCATGGAAACGTATTTTGCATGCTGTAGGAATAAATGGAGATATCGTGAAAATATCGTAAAGTGAACCCAATAACGCTGCTTTTTTTTTTTTTTGGTAATTCATTTCAAGACCGTGGAAGTTGAAATTTTCGCTATATATAACTAAGCTATTTATCTCTCTGAAAGGTCATTTTTATAATGGAAATTGCGCTACACTTTCATCGTTATCATATGTTCCGTTATAAGAATCAATTTTGAATGCCTCTGTGATATTTTTCTAAAACACATTTCTGGAGGTCACAATTTGCACTTTGTGGTTTATTGGACTTTTCTGTTAGTGCAATCTATTATAAACGGGTGGTAAACTCGATCTTATTGCATTTGCGATAACTGGAATTGTGTGGGTTTTTACATTATTATGGTGAAATGTGTTCCCCTTCACTGAAATCTTCAATCATATAAAAAAACATAAATAAATTTTCAGAATCTTCTCTTCAATCCTATTTGCTTATTACGATGGTGAAGGGAAAGGGACCAACGGAAAGTGCAAGTGCTAGGAAACGAAACAAAACTGATTTAGAAATGGTGATTAATTAAGAAGTATGAAGCAGGACAAAGTTTGTCATCTATTGCACGGAATTAGGTCTCACTGCTTCAACAGTGAATACTATTTTAAGGGACAGTGCGCATATAAAAGAACGTGTTAAAGGACCAACCCATTTAAGATCAACAGTGATCACATAACAGCATTCAGGTGCTATATCGAAGATGGAAAGCTATTAATAATATGGATGGAAAATCAGATTCAGAAGCAAGTGCCCCTGAGTCCAATGGCCATTCAAGCAAAAGCAAGAAGTATTTATGAAGATGTTAAGGATAAGTACAGCAAACCCCAAGCCAACTTCGTGGCAAGCAACGGGTGGTATAATAGGTTCAAACATCGTGCTGGTTTCCAAAACATTAAAGTATGCGGTGAAATCGTCGGTGCTGATTCTGCAGCTGCAGAGAAATTGTGATGCATTGAAAAAACCCCTTCTAAATCTCCACAGCCCTCTAACTTCTGCAGCAGCATGCTTATCAGCTGGAGAGTTAATTCTGGCAACGATACTCGAAAGGTAAAACTTGCTGACGTTATACCTGTCTCCTTTCTCTTTTTGTAATTTTGTACACTTTTGTAATTTTTCCTGCGCATGAAATAAAAAAATTGGATAGATAATTCTATTTACATGTTTGTCGAAAATTTCTTTTTTTTCTTCAATCAAATTCAGCCCGCATTAGGGAAATAGCATTTAGGGAAATTCCGACTTACGTAGAGTTCCGCAGAACATAACCCTTACGTAAGTCAGGGAGATGCTGTACTTGAATATGCAGTTGCCTATTGTATGCTGCACATCAGATAAAATGGATAGAACTGAGACTGCAATTTGGATGGCAATAAGCAATAATGATTTACACAAGACATAAGGACAAAGTGGCAGTGACAAAGCTAATGATATGGAAGCATCAAAATTTGGAAAACAAATACTGCTCAAGTGTTTTTTTATTTTTTTATTTTTTTTTTTATTAAGGATCTTAAATTCAATACCATTAAGAAACATGACGATTAAAATAATTAACCATGATTAACTTTGAAGAAAAAAATTATTCAGAAAACATCTGATCTTTTTTATAATTTAAAAAACCATATAATTGCAGGTTGCCATCTTCAATGTAAAAGAATAAAATGATTAGTTAATGAACAAATCAACAGAATTATTTTAATAACAAGCAATATTAACCAGTGATAGTAAGCAAAAAACAAACTCACAATTCGGACGAGGTTTACTACAATATAATACATGTATCGTTCCAAGAGACTATCTTGCAATCCCACACACTTTCCATTATCTACAAACCTACAACAGTAACATACAGCAAGCACAACATCCTCTGCACCAGGAGAATAATCATCTTCTTTCTTCAAAAAACTTATTACAGTACGCAAGAGACGACCAATAAATAATAAGCATTTTGGAGAGTCCAGTTGTTTTGCATCAGGTGAAGGTAAATAGGAATTTATGTATGCCTGAAAATAGATATATTTCTATATAGTTGTATGTGCATGTGTGTATATATATATATATATATATATTTAAAAAATGCAACTGCAAATCATATGTAAATTATATTTAATCCTAAGCAGTCAGATAAAAAACAGTAAAACCTAAGAAAAGTATTGGAAACCTAAGTGGCCCTTTCAGAGTGTCCTTTGTTCAAACACTAGAGTATGGCTGTAAGTATATACAGGCAGTTCTCACTTTACGAGTTCCCAGGTTTATGAGTTTTTTTTCTCAAGTATCAACAAAATCGAAAATATGAACATTAATTGCAAAAAATGAATGTTAAACATTCATAAATACTGCATTCCAAATTCCAAACTACGTGCGTAGCTATATAATACAGTGTACCCCGCTTTACAATATTAATCCGTTCCAGAGACACCATCGTACTGTTAAAATATTGTAATGTGAACCCAATAACATTGTTTTTTGGTAATTCGTTTCAAGATCTCGGAAGTTGAAATTTTTGCTGTATAACTAAGCTATATATCTCTCTAAAATGTCATTTTTAAGGTCATGAGTGTGACCTTACGGCCATATAAAAGGTCATGAGCGTGGTTTTTAAATTATATTAGTTACTAATTAAAATCATTAAAATGCACTACACTTTCATTGTTATCATATGTTCTGTTATAAGAATCAATTTTAAACGCCTTTGTGATATTTTCTAAAGCACATTTCTGGAGGTCACGACTATAAAACAATAAAAACAATTTGCACTTTCCGGTTTATTGGGCCTTTCTGTTACTGCAAGCAATTATAAACGGGTAGTAAACTATCTTCTTGCATTTCCAAAAATGTTGATAGCTGGAATTGTGTGGTTTTTTACATTATTATGGTGAAATGTGTTTCACCTTTACTTCAATCAACCTTCAATCGTATAAAAAACAAATAAATTTTCAGAATCTCTTCATTCCTTTTATTTTTAAGCTTCGTAAACTTGTTACTCCGCACAAATCGTGTTAGTTGCAATTTGGGTGTGCCGTTAAAAAAAATGCTTATGCATGCAATCGTGAAATTTATAATTAAAAGAGAAGATTATCTTGGAAACAAACGCCTCTTGAAACATTTCTGAAGAAGACTACTCCTTGTGCAACAAACCAACAAGTGCCGAGCCAATAATGAGTGATCAATGAGTGTGCATTTAGTCAATGATGATGAAGAATAAACTTTCTTTAACATTTGTAAGTAGTAAATAATTTCTCTATTATTATAATTTGCTTGATTTTACAGGCTGTTTTCATTTCTTTCGATAAATCAATCATTGTTTAAACAAACTAATTAGCTAACTAATTTCATTGTTGAGAACGTAACCTCTATTTTTAACCTTATGTCTATGGGAAATAAATTCCCGCTTTACGAGTTTTCACTTTACGAGCGCGTGCTAGGAACGAATTAACTCAAAGTCCAGAACTACCTGTATTGCTTGATGTTTTTTTCCCTAGTTGTTAAAGTTTTATGACAATGAAATATCATATTCATAACTACTATATTATAAAGATTAATATTAGTTACTTATACACTCTTTACACCATGATAAATCTTTTATTATTCAGCAATACATTACAGCATCTTCACTAGATGCCTTCTTTGCTAAAGCTTAGTAAACACAAATACAATTCCCCAAAGAGATCTAAGATGTGTGAAAATTCTTGAACTCACTGATCAACTGCTTTTAACTAGTTAATATTACTCAAACCCCCACCCTGTTCATTATCTAACTCTTAATGAATAATCCATTCCAAAGGCTAACTCCTCTGCTGAACTTTTCTGGTTGTCCCTATCTACCTTTGGAACAGATTATTCGATAACAGAATTATTATCCTTCTTAACCATATATACTTCGGCAATAAAAAACTTCACAAATCATATAAACTGCACTGACAAAAACTATTGTGTGTGAATTATGAGCAACTTTTAAAGAGATTATTTTTAAAGGAACACAGTATTACTCAGGTACAGCTAATAGTATCACATTCTAGTTAGGTTGACTAAACATTATGTAACATTAATGAAATTAATCAATCCCTACTCTCAGTTCTATATTCATGTGAGACAGATTTGAATGTGATGCAGGCTGAAAAGCAGAGATTTACCAATTCTGAAAAAAAGGAGAATAAAAATAGCAAGAAAATTAGAGGAATAAATTTATTATGTACCAAATTAAAAGTATAAACAAAATTGGTGTCAGAATATCTTATGAATAATTTGAAATTTCAAGATGAACAACAACGGTTTAGAAAAGGAATATCTTGTACCAATTGAAACAAACTATAGAAAAACTATAGACAACCGAATTTAATGTGCCAGTATTCCTATGCTTTGTCAATCAGGAAAAAGCATTAGAGTAAGACTGGAAGATGTATTAAACAAATTATTAAAGCATTATTGGAAAGAAGAAACATACCTAAAAAGCTTATTAGAATAGTGAAAGTAATTTATATGGAAAAATCAAACGCTAATTAAATTTGAAAACACATTACTTCAAGAAAAGCCAATTAGAAAAGTTTGAAGAAAAGGTGATTCATTTAAGTCCAACCCTCGTCTCTCTTATTATGGGCGAAATTATTAGAGAAATAACTTAGAAGTTAAGAAAAGTGTTAAAATAGGAAATAAAGAATTAAAAATGCAGCTTGCACAGTACTTCTTGCACAAACAGAAGATGATTAATAAATATTGTTGAACAGAATTAAACAAATTGCAGCAAGATATAATATAAAATTTTCAGTAAATAATACAAATTCGTTAACAGTTTCTAAGGACCTATAAGAGTTAAATTGGAATTGGAAGGCTAAATAACAAAACAGGTAAGGAAATTTAAATATTTGAGCATAGAAATTAACAGCAGCAATAGAAGTGGGTGAAGTCATAAACCAGACAAAATGCATAAATAGTACTATTTAAGAAACTAAGGAAGTAAACAAAAATAAGAATGTATAAAGCAATTGTAAGGCCTAGTCTGACACACAGATGCGAAAGCAGAGCAAAAACAAAAAAAAAAAACAAGCAAATAAATTAAATCACAGAAATGAAGGGACTATGTAATGTTACAAAAAATCATTAAGGGGCAAAGTTAGGAGCTCTGTGATAAGAGTGTGAAACTGAACCCATGAATAATAAAAGACTAAAATGGAACGAACATATTAACTGAACGAAAAACACAAGATTATTAAAAAAATAAGGTACGGTGCAAGCTTAATGTGGAAAAGATAACAACATTATAAAATATGGGGATACAGGTTGCAGCAAAACTTCACGTAAAATGAATTTATCAGTAATTAACAGCATCAGCAATTAAAAAAAAAATTATTTGAGTTAAAACCATGAATATTATTCTATTAATTTTAATCGAACTCAGTTGAACAGACAACTTGAGTAGTCGAGACCTACTAATTAGCAGGTCTCGACTGCTCAAGTTGTCTCTTCAACTGTCTAATAAAGTTTCGAGACTTTAGGACCGCCATATTTTTTTACACTATGTTAATTGAACTCCTGATCTATCTACTAAAGATAGATCAATTATTAATATATGTCAATGAAAATGGACCAAACGAACACTAACTTTTTTCAATAATTGTGCTCACACAGCCAAGGAAATGGCAATAATACTGTACATGCCTTTTTTTTTTTTTTGCAACAGAACATTGTGAAGTATCTTTTATTTTTATTAGTGTAAATCGAATACAGCTTTTTTTTCCTCCCTTGATTCAACAAATTGATGGAATTAAATTAAAAACATAACCAAGAGATATGGCACACAGGGCCTTAAAGACACTGAATTTGTGCACTTCATCTGTTCTGTTCACAGAGCTGAAACTCCCAATAACTATCAAGAAGTGTTTTTAATTTCTCCATTGAAATTTTCAGAATTCTTTTTCAGTTACTGCTTGAAAAAGAATCCCAATGTGAGAGTTGCCCTTATTAAAGCTTTCTTCGGAAAGGAACTACCTCATTTTCTGGACTTTTCAAATGTATAGTAAGGTGCAGTCAAGCAGCAGTGGCCACAGTTGATTCACTTAGTTAAGGATGTTCCATGCTTCCACTCATTCACAACAGGAATAGAAAAGAAATAGATTATAAATTGTTTCCTTGCACATAGAGAAAAAAAGTGCATACTCCTCACTTTTCTTTCTCCACTAATGCTAGTGTTCCTCAAAGTTCAGTCCTTTCTCCCACTCTTTTCCTCTTGTATATTAATGATAATCCACTGACTAGAAATCCTAATCATAGTTTTTCTGATAATAGCACATTGCATTCCATCTTCCAGTTTGAAAAACCTGGCCCTACACAAACAGCTCATCTTCTCGAATATCCACCACTCAAGCAGTTCTTGACATTGCTAAGGCTTTTGATCACGTTTCACAAAGGTCTTCTAAGCAAGCTTCCGTCTTATGGATTGCCAACTATTTTTCTGTGATTGGGTATCTGACTGCTAGCCATGAATATTATTCATGGCTAGCAGTCAGCAGCAATAGAAGTGGGTGAAGTCATTTCACAAGTAATGGTAGATGTCTCTCTGTCTTCTAACGTCTCCACTAAAGTTGGTGTTCCCAAGGTTTAGTTCTTTTTTTTCCACTCTTTTCCTCTTCTATATTAATGACCTTCTTCATTGTCTGAAAATCCTATCCAAATTTTGCAGATGATAGCACATTGCATTCCACCTTCCAGTTTGAGAAACCTGGTCAAACACAGACAGCTTCATCTTCTTGAATATCCACCACAAATTCCTTAAATGTTGATCTCCAGGTAATTCTGCAATGGGAAAACAATAACTTAGTTAATTTCAATCATTCTAAAACTCAGTCCTGCCTTATATCTCACAAAAAAGGGGTCTGTTTTTTCTATGCTTATCTTTAATGACACTCAGATTCATAGACAAGATCACATATCTCTATTAGGGATTACCCTGAATAAAAATCAATCTCTCTCTCTCTCTCTCCCTCTCTCTCCCTCCCTCCCTCCCTCCCTCTCCCCCCATAAGAACATTGTGAATATTGCTTCCACTGCACCTTAAAAACTAGGTTGTTCTCGTTCACTCTCAAGCATTACTTTTCTTCTAAACAGCTACTCACTCTGTACAAATCTCAAATCTGCCCTACTATGCAATACTGTTCCCACATCTGGGGCAGCACACCATAATTTCTCTCTCCCAGGCTTCTAGACTCCATTCAAAAAAGGGCAGTTAGGCTAATTAATGACCCATCTCTTACAAAGTCTCTCCACTCTGTTTCATAGATGTTCTGTTTCTGCTACCTACCTTTTCTATAGGGCACTGTTCTTTGAATTGGCTTCTATAATTCTCCCTCTCTCTTCCAAATCAGTCCAAACACATACCTCAACCAGTCATCATCAATTTACTGTCAAACTTTGAACTCACAGAACCAACTTTTCTTCTTCCTCATTTATTCCTTTAGCTTCAATTTTCTGGAACAAGTATTGCCCAAAAATTAAAATGTACAGAAATTCAAGTCCAATGTAGACAAGTATCTTCTCAATCTTCAACCCATGCATGGTACCAAAAAAAAAAAATAAATAAAAAAATTTACTAATATGCAATATTGTTAGCAACATTACATAACTTATCCCTGCTATCAGCCAGTCTTTCCAAGTTCTGATTTTATTTAAAGCTAAATCTGGCTTTGTTCTAAATTCCAGTATTGTGTAAAAAAAAAAAAATAGCATTTAGTGAGACATCGAAAAACTTTTTTTTTTTTAAAGTAAAATTTTAGCTTTCTGCATATTTTTTGTTATCCAGAATAATATTCATTTTTCACACAAAAATAGACTATTCTGTTTGTATTTTGTTCACATTACTATATTATGGCTTTCAAATATTAATAGCATTAGCATAGGCTTATGATGCAAGAAAGCAAGCTTATACAGCATCAGTCATACAAACATCCCATTTCACCCATCCATTCACTCCAAACGTTTGTCCAATTCTTCCTTTATTCCAAAGGTACCCAAACTTTCTCAGTTCACGGTGCCCTTGGTGGCTCAGTAATTTTTTACGGCACCCCTAGGCCAAAAGAAATACCTAACTGTTCCGTTTATTAAGTAGTTAGGTCCAAACAACTTGATAAGTAATGTTAAAACTGTGAACTACTTTGAGCTAGTACTTCACACGGTGTCCGACAGATGTCGAGGATCGCTGTGTTTACCTTGAAAATTTAAAATATCTAACAGCGCCCTGGGGTGCCATAACGCACAGTTTAGGAACGGCTGCTTTAATCTATTTAAGCTATCAACTTCCACAAACAGATGGAAGCCTGTTCCAGCAATCTAACCACTGGCTAAAGGCAAACTTCCACACATCTATTCTACAACTGCCTTTCCTCAGTTTGAGTTTATACCCTCTCAGGTTCGTAATCCGAGCAAGAGGAAGAATCAAATTTAGCATTTAGCCTGCTCAAACCATTCAAGGCCTTATACACCTCAATCAGATCACCTCGCAGGTGCCTAGTCTCCAGACGCTGCAGTTTGCAGAACTCAAGTCTTTCTTGCTAAGAGTATCCCCCCTTGTTCCCCTCACCAATCTTGTTGCCCTTCTCTGTACTTGCTCTAGCAACTCTACATCCTTCGTAAAATGAGGCCTCCAGACCTGTAGGCAGTACTCAAGTTGAGGCCTGACCATTGCCTTATACAAAGGGATAATCACCTCCTTATCCCTGCTAGCAAAATTCCTGTATATCATTAACAAGACCTCACAACCTGCTCTAACAGCCTGTCTGCACTGTCCAGAAAACTTCATATCTGACTGCCCAATTATCTCCAGGTTCTTTTCATTTTCCACTACCTTGAGTGTAGTACCACACAGTTGGTACATTTTTCTGTGGTTACTACTACCCATATGCAATACTTTGCATTTGTCAATGTTAAACTTCAGTTGCCACTTCACAGCCCATCTGCCCAAATTTTCTAGATCCTGTTGCAGTAGCATACTGTCATTAACAACTGCCAACCTTTGTATCATCTGCAAACTTAGACATTAAGCTTGATATACCTTCATCAATATCACTGATAAATATACAAAACAATTGGCCCAACACTGAACCCTGGGGTTCGGTGTTGGGCTAACTAATAACACTAGTCCACGAAGAGCAGTGTCCATTGATTACCACTCTGTCTTCTCCCACTCAACCATCCTTTTATCCATTGTAGAAACTTGCCCTTAATGCCATACTGCTCCAATTTGTACAAAAGTCTTCCATGTGCAACATTATCAAAAGCTCTCCTGAAATCCAAGTATAGGATATCAAAATTATCATATACTTGGTGAAACAAGTATAAAAAATTGCCATGGTGAAATAAGTCTAAATTATAATTGTTAACAAAAAATATGATGGCAAAAAACCAGAGCCTGCTGCACCAGAATATAAAAAAAATTCTGAGAGTAGTTGCCTGCAGCAACCCAACTGGAACTCAAAAATTGCCACTTTTTGTTGTTGGTAAATCAACTTATCCTAGAACTTTTAAAAAATATAAATTGTTCATCTTTACCAGTTTACTACCACTCACAAAAGTCAGCATGGATGGAATCTGCATTATTTAAAGAATGATATTTTTCATTACCTTCTTTAAAGAAAGATCTGAAGAAAATTAACTTACCTGAAGAAGCTATTCTCTTTCTGGATAACATTCCTCCATATCCCAGTTTTGAGGAACTCAAAGAATGGGACATGAAGACAAATTTTTTTTTACCACCAAATGGTTCTAGAATATTTAAAGAGACAGCAGAGATGAAAGTTTTTCAGTTCAATTTTTAAAAAAATAGAAGACATGAAAGATTTGATTACAATACAGCACTAATATGGAAAGAAATTCCAAGTTCAACATTTATTAAATCTTGGAGGAAGTTTTGTCCAGAGGTTGGTGATATCAACAAAAGACCTAACTACAAAGATAATGAAGAACATATTGATTTCAAGCAATTTAAGATTCTAAAGATTACATAAAGAAGACATGAGCAAGAAGAAGCAACAACAATTAGCAACAAGACAAAAAATCGATTCAAAAATTCAACTTCTTCATATTTTTGCCTTTTTCATTTGATTGATTTGTTGGAAAATTAAATTATGGACAATAAAATTATGGAATCATAGACATTGTGATGGAAACAGATGGATCTAAATATGAAGATATCAAATCAAATACCAGGAGAAATTTCTCATGTAACTGCCAAAGACACTTTAGATACAGCTTTATATCATATTGAATATTAAGGGTCCTCTATATACTTTCATTCCCTGCTCTGACTTTTTTGATTAACTAATTACCAGTCACAATCGCGTCAGATGAAAGGACATCCACTGTATTTACAAACGAGACAAGTACATCTAAACATTGTAAAAAGGGGATATAATAACCATTGACAACAATTTTGGAAAATCTATTAGAATGAAGAAGGCAAATACATAGGGGTGAACAATATACAACCAGTAATAATAAAAAAATAAAACATGCCAAGTGTATCAAACCATTACTAATATTGATGAGATAATCATTAGACTCTTGGATGAATCCCTAGACTGGCAGAAGGCTAAAAGTAAAGTAAAGTGCAGCCATTATCAACCCACTGCAGGATGGAAGCCTCCTCAACAATTCATGCTGAGGGAAATGGACCATAATCTGCCACGCTGGTCCAGTGTGGGTTGGCAGATCGACCGTATTCAGCAGTCAGGGGCTTGAACCCGGTCTACTCAAAGAGCGTGTGCTACTGCACTCCCGCTCCTGTCCACTCGGCTACGGAGGCCTTGCTGCTTCCCTACAGAAGGCTAATGTTTCCCCAATTCATAAAGGAAGGCCTAGAGGACCAACCGCAGGAGTCAAACTGACCAATCTATAGTCCTCAACCTCTATGAGATAAAACCACAGGCCAATGAGTCTGCCTTCCATGTTTGGCAAGAGCATAAACTCTATGGTTAAGTACTACTTCAATAAGAATAGAATCTAAAAGGGATGGCAGCATGGATTCATGAAGGAAAATTTCTGACTGACTAAATCTTATTAATTACTATAATGAAGTCATAAAACGAATGCAATAAAACTTGAACATTATATACAGATAAAAGCTTTTGATACAGTCTTGCAAGAGTGGGTTGTTATATAGAATGGGAGGGAGTGGAAATCCAAGGAAGATCCTGCATCTGTTCCCCCCCCCTAAGAAAAAAGCTATATAAATCTCACCTCATGGCTACCCATCACATAAACTTCATGTAGTAAAGTTTTAGTATACATTTCTTCAGCATGGTACAGAAGTTTTAACCCCCCAGGATTAAAATTGTATACTACAGCAGGCCCCAGTTATAACACAGTTCACTTTACGCTGATTCACTATAACGCTGTTCTTATATTATAACCCATATCCGACTATAACACTGTCACAGATCACTATAATGCACTTTTACAGATTGCATTTTTGGCATATTTAACGAAATTGTTTCATTTGATGGAGTCGATAGCTTTAAAATGAATAGCAAAACAGCATTAAAACGTTTCCCACGCCGATTTGAGAAATTTTCCCAAGCTCGGTGAAATTTTCTCACACGCTAATTTAATTGCAGTACAGTGACTTGTTACATAGTTCCGAGATCAACATTTTAAAAAATGATCAAGTATATTGCTTGTAATATGTGCGTTATATGCATTTATCCGAAGTCTAGTCATCACTCAGTACAGTATTAGACATCGTGCGTAACGGACAGTTTACTTGAACATTGTATCATAATTAATGCAACCAATGCAGTTACATTTTCGAAGAGCTAATAATGGCCAATAAGAATGAAAAAGCAACAATCTCTAGATGCAGTACGAAGACTATAAATGTAAGAAAAAGACTGAATTTGAAAATTACATTACACGTTTTGAAGTGAATCGATTCCGGTCAACGACAAGCAGATGTGTGCCATAATTTAGGACTTGCAAATTTAACTGTAAGAACAATTATAAAAAAATAAAGAATTAATTTTAGCAGCGGAAAAGATAGCTGTTCCACTACAAGCAAATTAGGACTAGGCCAGCTATTAGGATTGAAGTGGAAAGAAACTAATTTTATTGAAGATAATATTCCAATGCAGAATTCAGTTAAGTTAAATATATAAAAAAAAAAAAAAAAAAAGAGAGAGAGAGAGAGAGAGAGAGAGAGAGAGAGAGAGAGAGAGAGAGAGAGAGAGAGAGAGAGAGATTAGCCAATATGTTGACCTGAAGAAAACTCGCCTAAAAAAAAAAAAAAAAAAAAAAAAAATGTGGTACCATTTAAAACTGGTAAGGGCCAGTTGAATAGATTTAAAATCCAGGGAGCAGCCACTAGTGCAGATCAAGGAGCCAAAACTTTCAAAAAAGAAGTTAAAATTATTGAAGAGGGGTATTATGTGTTTTACTTCTCAACAAGTTTTTAACATAGATGAAGCAGGACTTTTGTGGAAACGAATGCCTAAAAGAAGTTTCATATTGAAAGAAAAAAAAAAACATGCCAGGTTTCAAAGCAGAGAAGGATCGGTTGACTTTATTGTTGGGTTGTAACGCTGCGGGGGATTTAAAATTAATACCCCTTTTAGTTTATTTGGAAGAGGGCTAAAGTACAACCCAAAATCAACAAATTTTTCATGATTAAATTCATCAATTAAATTAAATCAATTAAATTCATTATTTTAACTGGAATTTTAAGTTTACTTTTGATACGTAAGTAGTTACCACATAATTATATACGTATGTAATGCAGAATATTTTATATGTACAAATATTTGAATATTAAATATTTTGACCGACATTTGTGCATCTTTTCACTACTGTTTATTATTGATTAGGAAATATCCTATGGCACCGACCGCAACTCGCAAATATATATGTTACCTTATGGGAATGCGGCGCTCGTTTAGCTCGGATTCACTTAGCGCTCTGTTTTTCCAGAACAAATTATCAGCGTTAAGCGGGGGTCACCTGTATATGATAATTGAGCAGACCTGAAATGTTACGGAATGTATACATTATCTAACTAAATTTTATTCTCTATTTTACATTCACTTTCACTTTGTTTTTTTATAAACAAGATAAAGCTCTTTTTATTGGTTCATTATCTTTTGCATAAACCTCCTTTCACAAAAATTGACAGTTTTTTTAACAATTTAAACAAATTGCATAATAAAACTAACAGACATAGTACATACATTACCTCCAACATACATATATGGAACACTAAATGAAAAAAAAATATATTCAATTAGAAAATATTTTTTAATACTGGGCATAACTCCCAAGGACTTTAATGATATCAACAACTATCTGGTGGGGCGGTGAGAGGCTTTCTATGAGTTTTTGGTAAAAATCTTTCTCCACTCCTCCGAATAAAGATGCTGTTAGTTCTTTGCTTAAACCTGGACTCCTTGTACCAAAATATTCTAAGGTTGTTCAATTTGTGGTTTACAAATGACAGGTTTGCCACATAATTTACCTCAAACACTGCTATACTCACTATGCTTTGTGACATGAAGCATGACAATGGCAGTTTAAGTCACAACTAACTGACAGGTCGTATTGTATCAGGAAAAGGCTACTTTGGGAAGCAAAACTAACTTGTCTGGTGTAGTATTGTGGAATCCAACCCTAAGTCTCCTAGCTTGGCAATTGAGTGGCCTGTTTCTTCTCCTTCTCACAGGATGAAATGGGGGAGGAATGACTTTATAACCTCAAATTAATCCACTAATGCTAAGGTACATTATTGAAAAATTTGAAATTAAAAATATAAATGAAACAAATACAAAAAACCAGTAAATAACTCAGTAAAACGATCTCCATCAAAATATTACATGTATCTGCTTACCTTGACACTAGCTGAGAAGTTTTTCGCATTTCCTTTATTAAGACAAGTTAGCAACCTTTCTCCTTCCATAAGTATATATCAACACTATAAAATAAAATCTATAGAAAAAAATAATACGAAACATTAGTGAAATTATATGAAACCTAAATGCACTTAGTTTAAATATCAATAGCTTTCTTATTCACTGCAAACATTTCAGAAAAAGGATGCAATTTAAAATTTTTTGTAACCACAGACCATAAAAAAAAATTAACTATACAAGCAAATATATTAATAACTATTTTTTAAATACAATGTGTCCACACTTAACATCTATTAGCATTAGTTGAGGCATATGATGCAAGAAAGCACCATCAGCCAAAAAAAAAAAATATCCCATTTCATCCATCCATTCACTCCAAATGCCTGTCTAACTTAGCCTTAAATTTATTTAAGCTATCAACACCCACAACAAAAGATAGAGTTCTGTTCCGGCAATCAGTTTGGTCCTTGAGGTTGTCACAGACATTCTCTCAGATAGGCCAGACAAGCTGCACTTGCTACTTGGGAGTCTAAAACGCTAATGGAGCTGATATTCAGATGACACTCAAGTCAAGTGGACCCAAAATTTCGGAGAAGTCTGGACGGTCTGTGACAGCCAAATCCTCTACTTGCACCTTCACGAGGGTGGGACTGTTAGTAATCCTGGGTATAACCTCCATGCACAAATACATGGTGGGTGACCACCCAGGTGTGAACCAACGTAAGCAGGGGTCGAGATGTGGCACCCACACCACATGAAGGAATGCCGCCCCTCTATTTTACCAGGCAGAACTAGGTGGTAGATGACTCATCAATTGGTGCAATACCACCACTTTGCTTATTGCAGACTTGAAGTGGTGGAACCCATGTTTAGTCTCTAGAGCTAAGTTCCGGTCAACCCTTCCCTATCTCTTCCATCATGCAGTATAATTAAGACTTTTGAGGTTAGGATGAACATCGTGGCGAGATCCAATATTTCTTACTTTCGAGGGTACAGCTTTAAAACGGTGTTTGAAGGCCGGCCGCTAGTTAGTACACTGAACCGAACCTATTCGTAACTCTATAGGAGGCTTCCGGATCAGCTAGTGTATAATCTTGCTACCTCTACTCTGACAGATAGTGACTGAAGGGAGTCCGAGTAGTGTGTGTGTATGCTGGGAGCATTGTCGAGGCCATGTTATGTCAAGGATCTGGGTATATTCTTACCATATGTATGCCATATCCAAAAATTTCATTACGTCATACAGCATGTCCCACCCACTTTTTTCTTACTATCGAATACACCATGAATTGTCAAACTAATAGAGCAAGCTTATCTGCGAAAAGATCTAAACCTCCCAAGCACTTCCTAATTCATTTCACAAATATACGTGGTCTCAATTCTAATCTTCACGATGTCCATTTCCACTTGCAGTCTGCCAAACCCCATGTACTTTTTCTGACAGAATCTCAGTTATTGCCCAAATTATTCGCTGTATGATTCCTTTTGCCTCAAAGGTGGTACTTGTGCATATGTCCGTTCTGATATTCCCTGTCAGAGACTAGGCAATTTGGAATTACTCTCTTTGATCTTCTCTAGCTTAAAATCTCTCTACCTCATTGTGTAAAATTCATCTGTTGTCTCTACTGTTCTCCCAACTCCACTAATCACTTGGAGCTCTTTGACTTCTCTTTGCAACTTGACTTTCTCCAGTCCAACTTTCCTAACAGTGAGGTAATTTTCCTTGGTAATTTTAATGTTCACAACTCCAGCTGGCTTCCGTTTTCTAGTCACACCGACCCACCTGGTCGAGATGCTGAGGCTTTTGCAATTACTAATGACCTTGCACAGATTGCTCATTTACCTACAAGGATACCAGACAATCCTAATCATACAGCCAACACGCTTGATCTTTTTCTCACAAACAATACTTCTAAGCACACGGTCGAAGTGAGAGGTCCTTTAGGCACTTCAGATCACAACTTGGTGATTGTCTCTTCTCCAATGGAGCCTTTATCTCATGGCTATTCCCAACCTCAAGTTGTTTGGCATTACAAGAATGCAAAATGGGATGATGACCGGCAAGATTTCTTTTCTTCTTTTCCTTGGTGGGATTACTGTTTCAAAACTTCTGATGTCAACGTTTGCTCAGATCGTGTGAGTGAAATTATTCTTGAAGGAATGGAATCCTTTATCCCACACTCCACTTTAAAATCTCACCCTTTATCTAAACCTTGGTTTTCCAATAAATGTGCTAAGGCTGTCCAAGAGAAGAACGTTGCATTTCGTAATTGGCTTGTTTCTAATTCTTCAGATTTATTTTCTGCCTACACCAAAGCTCGCAACAATTGTAAAGCAGTCATTAATCAGTCCAAATTAGAGTTTGAACAGGCTAAGAGTAGAAAACTTGCTTCTTGCCCTAATGGTAGCCGAGCATTCTGGTCTCTTGCCAAAGCTATTGGCCGCAACTTTTGCCCATCTCTGCTCCCACCTCTGTCCAAACCAGATGGTTCTGTTGTCACTTCAGCCAAGGATAAAGCTGACCTGCTAGCATCCCATTTTTCTTCCAACTCATATATTAATTATCTTGGTAAAACACCTCCCACCATTCCCAACAAGCTCCATTCAATGCCTCCTGTGGTCTTCCGTCAAAAGGATATTAGAAGGATTTTGATGAATCTTGATGCTAAGAAAGCTCCAGGTCCCGATGGTATTTCTCCACTTGTTCTCAAAACCTGTGCTCCTGAACTTACTCCTGTTCTTTGCTGCCTTTTTTCACTTTCTTATTCCAAAGGAGTTTTTCCTTCTGCTTAAAAATTTGCTCATATCCAGCCAGTTCCTAAAAAGGGTGACAAATCGCTCCCATCCAATTATCGTCCCATTGCAATTACTTCTACTCTTTCTAAAGTAATGGAGAAATCAATTAACCGCCAACTCCTAAACTACCTAGAAACCTTCCCTCTGATCAACGATCGCCAGTATGGATTCCGTCAGTGTCAATCCACTGGTGATGTTCTAGCTTATGTTACCCTTTTATGGACTAATTCAATGGAAAGTTTCGGTGAAACACAAGTAGTTCCTCTTAACATCTTAAAGGCTTTCGATCGTGTTTGGCATAAAGGTCTTCTAAACAAGCTTCCATCTTATGGTTTGCCAACTGTTTTTAGTAATTGGTTATCCAGTTTTCTCTCTGATCGCTCACTGAGGGTGATGGTAGATGGCTCTCTGTCTTCTAACTTCTCCACGTTTCAGTCCCCCAAGTTTCAGTTCTTTCCCCCACTCTTTTCCTCTTGTATATTAATGACCTTCTTCCACTGACTGGAAATCCTATCCATAGTTTTGAAAATGATAGCACATTGCATTCCACTTTCCATTTTGAGAAACCTTGCCCTGTTCAATCAACTTCAACTTCTCGATAATCTGCTATCAATTCCTTAAATGCCGATCTTCATGTAATTCTCCAGTGGGGCAAAGACAACTTAGTTGATTTGAACCCTTCTAAAACTCAGTCTTGTCTTATATCTCACAAAAAGGATTCTTCTGCTCCTATGCTTATCTTTAGTGACACTCCGATTTCTAGGAAAAATGATATCTCTTTTAGGGATTACCCTGACTTCTAATCTCTCTTAGCACAAGCACATTACAAATATTGCTTCCTCTGCATCTAAAAAACTTGGTTTTCTCTTTCGCTCTCGGCGTTACTTTTCTTCCAAACAGCTGCTCACTCTGTATAAATCCAAATCCGCCCTGCCAAAGAATATTGTTCCCACATCTGGGGCGGTGCCCCCAAAACCTCTCTCAGGCTTCTTGATTCCATTCAGAAGAGGGTAGTTAGATTAATTAATGATTCATCTCTAACAGAGTTTCTCCACTCGCTGTCTCATAGACGTACTGTTTCTGCTGCATGCCTCTTCTACAGATACTTCCATGGGCACTGTTCTTCTGAATTGGCTTCTATAATTCCCGCTCTCTCTTTCAAAACAGTCCGAACACATGCCATCACCAGCCAACAGCCATTTATGAGTACAGTAGTGTGTAGCATGTAAAAAGTCTACTGACGAGGCTAGTGGGATCCAGACGTGTTCAAAGCCGCTAAGTGGATTTTCTTATTTAATGATGAAATTTTTTTTCTAAAACTTTTGATTTAAATTTAGTAGTATAGCATGTTTTTGTGATTTTCTGATTAATCTGGTGTATTTATTCTTTACTTGGCCTTGTATTGCATAAAAGTATCGGTAAGGGTATCAAATCCGTGTTACAAGTTGCAGCTCAGCTGAAAGAAGTTTTTTAGCCATACTGACCAATTGTTACATCAAATTATTTTCTATAAGTAACTTATAGACCTAGTTAGGATCGTTAGTTTTTTCTGAATTGAGACAGCGAGATTTGGAAGTTAATTAATACTTAAGTGTCCGTAGATTTACCGTTCGTAACTTGCCGCCTTTGTTATACGATACGTTATATCCCGAGCTAGATAGCATTAGCTTAGCATAGTGTAGTATATAATATAATATTGTCAATTAATCAGTAAAATCTATTAATTTTGTTAAACTTCATTGTCAATTAAATTTAACTTTTAACGAAATACATATAACAACTTAGATTACAAACGTAACATAATTAATTAATACATAACTTGATAAGGAAGTTATATAAAGGGAAGTCGTAGATAATACTTGATACTGTAAAATATATATAGCATTATAACTGTGTTGGGATACAAGTTTAGGGTTATAATTTTATACTGAAATTGAAATTTTATTGAAATTAAATCGAAATCATGACTCAGACCAGAGCAGCAAAGAAAAAGGCTCAAGCTAATGGGAGTGCTGTGGCTCAGAGGAGAAGTGAGTGGGGCAGTTGCCCTCTGAATCACAGCCTTTTAAAATGCACTGCTTGAATGATGTTTGTGGAGCAATCGGGAACAGAACATGATATTGCCATGGGGGATGTCTTTGTGTGTGTGCACGCGCGATGCAAGGAGTGTAACGAAATCAGGTGACAACTCAGCATTGTTATGGGCCTATGTGAGAGCTTGAAGAACAGGGTGGATGCCCTCGAAGGATCTAAATTGAGGGCCCATCAAGCTCTCAGCTGCCCACATCAACACTAGGGCTTGCACTTGGTCATCACGCAACACAGCGGCAACCCCCAAGGCAGAATGCGCTGGTCCCACAGGAACTAGTAGTTGTTGGTGACTCTGTTGTCAGGGAAATGGGGAACATGCTTTGTATAAAGGATAGGTGAAACAGGACCAGGGTATGTCTGCCAGGGAAAAAGGTTGATGACGTTGTAGAGCGGATATCATCTTTTAAGGGAACAAAAGGTGATATAGTTGTACACGTTGGCACTAATGTTATTAAGAGTAGGAGACCGGCAGAATTACTTAACAAGTACAGTTCACTGTTGAAGAAAAGCCGTGAATTAGGGTTGAATTTGAAAATGTCTGCAATTATGCCCAGACACGATAGGAGGGAGTATATGATGAGAGCCTTGTCGATCAATTCAGCCCTGGAAAGAGTGCGCAAGGCTCAAGGGGTAGAATTTTTTTCAGCCTGGTCTGTACTTGTTAACAGGAGAGACTGCTTCAACAGGGATGGGATACACTTAAATAGAAAGGGTGCAAGAATATTTGCTGATGCTATCGAGGCAGTGTTGGGTGGGTCGGAAAATTGCTAGCTTGGGGAGATACAAGGACTAATAGATTAACAGTAGCCACTGGCAGAGGTGAAAGTGATTCTTGCACTGCTTCTATTGGAATGAGAAGAAGCCTCGAAAACAAGATGCAGGATATTTCAGACTGCTCGGAGTCATTGCGGTACAAGAAAACACATGGGTTGTGTTAGGGTAGCTAAGAATAGGAACAGGTGCATGTATACTTGCATGTACACCAATGCTAGGAGTTTGGTAAATAAATTTGATGAATTTGAGGTATTGCTCAAAGCATCAAAGCTGGATATTGTTGAGATATCAGAGACGTGGTGTCACACAGATATAAGGAATGCAGAAGTGGAATTTGGGGAGTACATCTACAGAAAGGATAGACAGGATGGGAAGGGAGGAGAGGTTATGCTATTAGTTAAGAAACACAAAATCCAAGAAAGTGAAGCCAGTTGACATCGCTGCAGAGTGCAGTGTCCAGTCAGTTTGGTGTGACATAAGCACTGGGAGATCAAAACTGAGAGTAGGAGTGTGCTATAGGCCTAATGACTCCGATGAGTACAATAAGAAACTGTACAGGGAAATAGTGGGCCAGTAAATCAGAGAGTCTTATAATGGGGGATTTTAATTTCACAGATATTGACTGGAATTTGTGGGTTGGTCACTCACACACTAGCAAGGCTTTTGTGGATTTATTGGATGATTGTTTTCTACATCAGCATGTTCGGGAGGCAACTAGAGGCAGTAATACTCTTGATTTGATTATCAGTAGTGATTCTTCATTCATTAAGAATCTGCAGATAAAGGAACCACTAGGTGGCAGTGATCACAGTGTGCTGAAATGGGATTTATTCAAAGAGGTAACTACCATCAGGGGTAAAGGGAAGAGTTATTGCTTTCATAAAGGCGACAACGATGGTCTGAGACAGTATTTAAATTCTATACAGTGGGACCAACTGATGATGATACGAACAGCAAAAATTCAAAATGGAAAGCATTCAAAGAACTTATCTTGGAAGCCACCAGGCTTTACATGCCAACTAAGAAATATAGTTCATGGTTTAGGCCTAAATGGATGTCAGATGAACTAATGAGACACATGGCAGAGAAGAAAAATGCATGGGATACATATAAATTTACAAGTGAAACAGAAGCCTTTGATAGATATATGCTGGTCTGTAACCAAGTCACAAACGAGGTTAGGCAGGCAAAGGCAGATTATGAGAAATCTTTGGCAAAGGATGCAAGAAAAACAGCAAAGAGTTCTTTTACTTATGTAAACTCTAGAAGGAAGGGGATGAATCAGATTGGTGCACTTGATATCGATGGTTCGACTGTTGATGATCCTGCTCAGATAACAAACAAACAATGAGTATTTTCCATCTACATTCACACATGAGAAGTTATTAAGGTTCGAAAATGGCAGAATGTTATCAAATTGTAGCAGGGTGCTTAATGGAGGCACTGGTTAAAGAAGCACTGCAGGATCATCTAGACAAGACTTCAGTTATAGCTCGGACACAGCATGGTTTTGTTAAGGGGAACTCTTGAATGACCAATTTGATTGGATACTATGATGCAGTCAGAAAAGAGCTGGATGCAGGGAATAACTTTGATATTATATACTTGGACCTTAGAAAGGCTTTTGATACTGTTACACATGGAAGACTGCTGCACAAATTGGAGCAGTGTGGCATTGGAGGCAAATTGCTGTTATGGATAAAGGGGTGATTGAGGGGGAGAAGACAGAGTGGTAATCAATGGACACTGCTCATCGTGGACTAATGTTATTAGTGGAGTCCCTCAGAGTTCAGTGTTGGGTCCATTATTGTTTTCTGTATTTATAAATAATATTGATGATGGTATATCAAGCTTAATATCAAGACAATACAAAGGTTGGCAGGGTTGTTAAGGACACTACTGATGCTATGCTGCTGCAACAGGATCTGGAAAGGTTGAGCAGATAGGCTGAGAGGTGGCAAATGAAGTTTAACATTGACAAATGTAAAGTACTACATATGGGAAACAGCAACCCCAGAACAATGTATCAAATCTGTCGTACTACACTGACAGTTGTAGAGAATGAAAAGGACCTGGAGGTAATTGTGCAGGCAGATATGAAGTTCTCTGAGCACTGCAGATGGGCTGCATGAGTAGCTCATGGTGTCTTGTCAATGATATACAGGAATTTTTCTAGCAGGGATAAGGAGGTGATTATTCCCTTGTATAAGGCAATGGTCAGGCCACACCTTGAGTACTGTATACAGGTCTGGAGGCCTCATTTCAAGAAGGATGTAGAGCTGCTGGAACGAGTACAGAGAAGGGCAAAAAGATTAGTGAATGGAACAAAGGGTTGCTCTTATGAAGAAAGGCTTAAGTTTTGCAAATTACAGTGTCTGGAGACTAGGCACCGGCAAGGTGATCTGATAGAGGTGTATAAAGCCCTGAATGGTTTGAGCATGCTCAATGCCGATGGGATTCTTCCTCTTGCTAGAATAATCACCTGAGAGGGCATAAATTCAGACCGAGGAAAGACAGATGTAGGATAGATGTGCGGAAATTTGCCTTTAGCCAGCAGGTAGTTGGTTGGTGGAGCAGACTTCCATCCTTTGATGTGGAAGTTGATAGCCTAAATAAATTTAAGGGTCAGCTGGACAGGTATTTTGAACGAATGGAGGGGTGAAATGGAAGTGGTTCTTTTTTTTTTTTTTTTTGGCTGATGCTGCATAAGCTTGCTTTCTTGCATCATACGCCTCTATTGAGGAAAGACAGATGTGCGGAAATTTGCCTTTAGCCAGTGGGTAGTTGGTTGGTGGAACAGAATTCCATCCCTTGTTGTGGAAGTTGATAGCCTAAATAAATTTAAGGCTCAGCTGGACAGGTATTTCGAACAAACGGAGGGGTGAAGTGGAAGTTTATTTATTTATTATTATTTTTTTTATTTGGCTGATGCTGCATAAGCTTGCTTTCTTGCATCATATGCCTCTACTAATGCTACTGTCCAACTTCAAACTCACAGAACCAACTTTTCATCTTCCTCGTTTATTCATTCAACTGCCATTTTCTGGAACAATCTTCCTTCATACGTATTTCCTGAAAATTACAGTCTACAGAAGTTCAAATCCAATGTCAACAAATATCTTCTTTCACCTCCAACCCAGCACAGTACTAAGTACTATAGGTTCTAATACCTCTCGTGTTTGTGGTTTACATAAAAAAAAAAAAAAAAAAAAACCAACTACCAGTAGGCTAAAGGCAAATTTCCCCACATCTATTTTCTTTCCACAATTTGAATCTATTGACCCCCCTTGGGTTTGTAATCTGAGCAAGAGAAAGAATCCTATCACAATTCAGCATGCTCAACCTGTTCAAGGCCTTATACATCTCAATCAGAACACCTCGCAGTTGAATGGTATCCAGGCACTCCGATTTGCAGAACTTAATCTTTTTCTGGTAAGAGCATCCTTTTTTTACCCCCCTCATCAATCTTGTTGCTTTTGTACTCATTCTAGCAACTCTACATCCTTCCTAAAATTAGGCCTCCACACCTGTATGCAATACTCAAACTGTGGCCTTCTACAACTGGATAATCAACTCCTTGCCCCTGCTAGCAAAATTCCTATATATCATTGACAAGACTCCATGACCTGCTCTAGCAGCCTGTCTACAGTGCTCAGTGAACTTCGTATCTGACTGCACAATTATCCCCAGGTCTTTTTCAATCTCCACTTCCTGATTGTAATACCACACAGTTGGTACGTTTCTCTTGGGTTACTGCTACCCATATACAGTACTTTGCATTTCTCAATGTCAAACTTCAGTTACCACTTCTCAGCTCATTTGCTCAACTTATCGAGATCCTATTGCAGTAGCATACTGTCTTTAGTGTCATTAAAGACCATGCCAACCTTTGTATTATCTGCAAAATTGGACATTAAGCCTGATATACCTTTATCAATATCATTGATGAATACAAAAAACAACAACTCTACTAATGTTATTAGTAGAGTTTCCGAACCCTGGGAAACTCTACTAATAACATTAGCCCACGAAGAGCAGTGTCATTTAATTACCGCTCTCTGTCATCTCTCACTCAACCATCCCTTTATCCATTGTAGCAATTTGCTTTAACTCCATACTGCTCCAATTTGTACAGTAGTCTTCCATGTGCAACAGTATCAAAAGCTTTCCTGAAATCCAAGTATATGATATCAAAATTATTTTTTGCATCCACTTCCTTTATGACCACATCATAGTATCCAATCAAAATGGTCAGACAAGACCTCCCTTTAACAAACCCATGCTGTGTCTTACCTATTACTGCAATCTTGTCTAGATATTCCTGCAATGCTTCTTTAACCAGTAACTCCATTATTTTCACCAGGACACAAGTTAAACTAACAGGTCTATAGTTACTTGAGTCACCTTTTGAACCGCCTTTGTGAATTGGGGATACATTTGCACACCTCCAGTCCTTGGGGACCTCCCCTGAGTCAAAGAACCTCTCATAATTATGGCTAAAAGTTTTTTACTTCCTTTGCTGTCTCCTTTAATATAACTGTACAGATTCCATTCTCCTCCACTTTGCTCTCAGTTATTACAAAATTATTTAGCTCCCTGTTAAAGTTTGATAAACTTCTGGCATTCCCCTCCGTGTAGATGCAAAATACTCAATCAGTTTATCAGCTACGTGAGCAGGATCATCAATAGTCGAACCATCTATGTTCAGTGAACAAATCTGATTCATCCCTTTTCTTCTAGAGTTTACATAAGAAAAGAACTCTTTGCTTTTTTTTCTTTGCATCATTTGCCAAAGATTTCTCGTAATCTGCCTTCACCTGCCTAACCTCCTTTGCGACTTGATTACAGACTAGCTTATATCTGCCATAGGCTTCTGTGATGCCTGATAATTTATATGCAACTCATGCATGGTGTCACACAGATATAAGCAGTGCAATTCTGCACTGCTTATATCTTTGTGACACCATATCTCTGATATCTCAACAATATCCACCTTTGATGTCTTGAGCAGCTCTCCAAACTCATCAAATTTATCAACTATACTTCTAGCATTGGTGTACATGCACCTATTCCTACTCTTAGTTACCCTAACACAGCCCACGTATTTACTTGTTCCACAATGAATCCCAGAAGTCCTGGAAATTCCCAACATCTTGCTTTCCAGGCTGCTGCTCATTCTAATAGAATGAGCAGCAGCCTGGAAAGCAAGATGCTGCTCATTCTAATAGAAGCAGTACAAGAATCACTTACGCCTCTGCCTGTGGCCACTGTTAATCTTTGAATCTCCCCAAGCTAGCAATTTTCCGACCCACTTAACACTGCCTCGACAGCATCAGCAAATATTCTTGCACCCTTTCTATTTAAGTGTACCCCATCCCTGTAGAAGCAGTCTCTCCTATTAACAAGGGCAGACAATGCTAAAAAAAAATTCTACCCAATGAGTCTTGCATAGTCTCTCTACAGGGCCAAATTGAATACAAGACTCATCATATACTCCCTCCTATCTTGTCTGGGCAGAATTGCAGACACTTTAAAATTCAACCCTAACTTGCAACTTTTTTTCAACGTTAACCTGTGCTTGTTAAGTAAATCTACAGATATCTTACTCTTAATTTCATTAGTGCCAACATGTACAACAATATAACTTTTTGTGCCCTTAAAATAAAATATATGCTCTGCAACGTCATCAATTTTTTCCCCTGGCAGACATACCCTGGTCCAGTTCCACCTATCCTTTTTGCATAATATATTCCCCTTCTCCCTGACAATTGAGTCACCAGCAAAAACTAGTTCCTGTGGGACCAGCACATTCTGCCTTGGAGATTGCTGATATGTTGCCTGATGCACAGGAGTGAGCTCTGGCGTTGAGTTTGGCAGCTGAGAGCTTGATGAACCCCTCATTAATTTCTTAAGGGCATCTGCCCTACACCTCAAATTCTCATAGATGCCCAACAGAAAGCTGAGTTGGCACTTAATTTCTTGACACGCTAGGCACCTAGCACATACAAAGACATCCTCCTTGGATAGATCATAAATTCAAAGTACTTTATATGGGTAGAAATAACCCTAGAGAAACGTATCAACTGTGTGGTACTACACATTACACTTAGGGTGGTAGAAAATGTAAAAGATCTGGGGGTAATTGTGCAGTCAGATATGAAGTTTTCTGAGGAATGTGGACAGGCTGCCAGAGCAGGTCATGGAGTATTGTCAATGATATATAGGAATTTTGCTAGTAGGGAAAAGGAGGTGATTATCCCTTTGTATAAGGCAATGGTCACCCATTGCCTTCAGTGCTGCTTTTTTTTTTTTTTTGTTAGTTGTTGGCACATAGGCTTCTGTGGCCATAATGCACCTCCCAAAGTTTTAGCATTTTACTCTGATCTAAGCCCGAGGTGGGATTCAAACCCGCAACCTTTGGGTTGCCAGGCAGACACTTTACCCACCTGGCTTTCAGTGCTGCATCCTTCTAAAACGAGGTCTGGGGGCCTCATTTCAGGAAGGATGTAGAGTTGCTTGAGGTTGTACAGAGAAGGGAAACAAGATTCGTGAAAGGAACAAAGGGGTCCTCTTACCAAGAAAGACTTAATTTCTGCAAATTTCTGTGGCTGGAGACAAAGCATCTGCATGGTGATCTGATTGTGATATATAAGGTCTTGAATGGACTGAGCAAGCTGAATTCTGATGGGATTCTTCCACTTGCTCAGATTACAAACCTGAGGGGGAATAAATTGAAATTGAGGAAAGACAGTTGTAGAATAGATGTGCGGAATGTAAGGAAATTTGCCTTTAGTCAGCAGGTGGTTAATTGTTGGAACAAACTTCTATCTGTCATTTTGGAAGTTGATAGCATTGGAGGTACTGGACAAACTTTGAGGAAATAGATATGCGAAATTTTTTTTTTTTTTTTGGCTGATGCTACATAAGCTCGTACACTTGCATCACACGCCTCCATTACTACTACTACAGTGGGATCAAAATTAGCATGATTCAAGTTGAGATATATAGGAACATCATGAATCAATGAAATAACTATGGGAAATACCTTAGGTAGATAACTTATTGAACACCCCTGGTAATTTGAACAGTTACATTTTAACTACTAGTACTATCTTTATAATCAATATAAATAAATGTTTATATATTAATTATATTATTAATAGTAAATGTCTATATTAGCATTAGCAAGGGCACATGATGCAAGAAAGCAAGCTTATATAGTATCAGCCAAAAAAAAAAAAAAAAAAAAACCCTTATTTCACCCATCCCCTCGCTCCAAATGTTTGTCAAGTTCTGCTTTGAATCTATTTAAGCTATCAACTTCTACAACAACAGATGGAAGTTTGTTTCACCAATCAACCACCCGCTGGCTAAAGGCACACTTCCGCACATCTATCCTACAACCGTCTTTCCTCAATTTGAATTTATGCCCTTTCAGGCGATTATTCTGAGCAAGAGGAAGAATCCCATCAGCATTGAGCATGCTCAAACCATTCAAGGCTTTATACACCTCAATCAGATCACCTCGCAGGTGCCTAGTCTCCAGATACAGTAATTTGTAAAACTTAAGCCTTTCTTCTGTTCACTGATCTTGTTGTCCTTCTCTGTACTCGTTCCAACAGCTCTACATCATTCTTAAAATGAGGCCTCCAGACCTGTATACAATACTCAAGGTGTGGCCTGACTATTGCCTTATATAAGAGGATAATCACCTCCTTATCCCTGCTAGAAAAATTCCTGTATATCATTGACAAGACACCATGAGCTACTCTTGCAGACTGTCTGCACTGCTCAGAAAAACTTCATACAGTGTGGTCCGACAGAGTTGATACCAAACTGAAAATTGGGATTACTGCTTCCCATATGCAGCACTTTACATTTGTCAATGTTGAACTTCATTTGCCACCTCTCAGCCCATCTGCTCAACTTTTCTAGATCCTGTTGCAGCAGTGTACTGTCATTAACAACCCTGCCAATCTTCGTATCGTCTGCAAACTTGGACATTAAGCCTGATATACCATCATCAATATCATTTATAAATTCAGAAAACAATAGACCCAAAACTGAACCCTGAGGGACTCCACTAATAACATTAGTCCACGAAGAGCAATGTCCATTGATTACCACTCTCTGTCTTCTCCCACTCAACCATCCCTATATATTTACAAATATAAACAAGTTCAACTGTTAGTGATTAATATTCATTGAAATATGCTTCTCCAAAACTGCTCAACCATTAGGTATAACCCCCCCCCCCCCTCCTAAAATCCAGAAAATGTTAAACTTCAGCACCTCTCAAAACCCGAGGGTGCTTTGAGAGGTGCTGGAAAAAAAAAAAATTCACTCACATTAAATTGTGAATCTTGAATTTACTAATCATGCATCTTCAATTTACTAATCAAAGTTCAGTCCACAACCATCCAGAGCCATAAAAAATACTCAATAGAAAATCTTAACTAAAAGGAACAGAAGAAGTGACCTAATCAAATAGTAGTTGTAATGGCAAATGATACAAGAAAGCAAATTTATATAGTTTGTCTAGTGCTTCTTTGAATTTATTCAACCCATCCACTTCCACAAAAACAGATGGAAGCCTGTTCCAACAATCAACCACCCGATGGCTGAAGGCAAACTTCCACATATCTATCCTGCAATCATCCTTTCTCAACTTGAATTTATGCACCCTCATGTGTGTGTGGTCTCATCAAGTGAAAAAAATACCATTAGCATTCAGCTTACTCAATCCATTCAAGGCTTCAAACACCTCAATCAGATCTCCCCACAGGTGCCTGGTCTCAAGATGCTGCACAATTTGCAGAACTGCAGCTTTTCTATGTAGGAGCACACTTTTGTATCTTTCACCAATCTGTTTACTATTCTTTGCACCCATTCTAGCAGAACTACATCCTTCCTAAAGTGAGACCTCCAGACCAGTATACAATACTCAAGATGTGGCCTAACCATGGCCTTATACAAAAGGATAATCACCTGCTTATCCCTGCTAGAAAAGTTTCTGTATATCATTGACAAAGCACAATGAGCTGTCGTGGCAGCATGTCTGCAATGCTCAGAAAATTTCTTGTCTAACTGCAATAACAGTAGTCCATGAAGAGCAGTACCCAATGATAACCACTCTGTCTCCTTAAACTTAACCATCCCTTTATCCATAGCAGTAACTTGTCCTTAATGATACATTGCTCCAGTTTGTACAGCAGTCTTTTATATGAAACAGTATCAAAAGCTTTCCTGAAATCCAAGTATCTAATGTCAAAATTACTTTTTGGATCCAGTTCCTTGGTCACTGCTTCTAGTGACCAAGGCACACCATATGCTAGTAAACTAGCAGATGGATTAGACAAGACTGCCCCTTGACAAAACCATGCTGTGATTGCAGTATAATTGCATGCCTGTCCAAATGGTCCAGCATTACTTTTTTAACCAATGATTCCATTATGTTCCCTGGAACAGACATTAAGTGAACATGTCTGTAATTACTTATGTCATCTTTTGATCCCCTCTTTAAAAATTGGGGATATATTTGCACTCCTCCAGTCCATAGGGACCTCCACTGAATCCATGGATGCTCTCATAATTATGGTTAAGGGTTTGCTTACCAGCTTTGCTGCCTCCCTTAACATAATTGGATAGATTCCATCTACCCCAGGCACCATATTTATGTCCATTCGCAACAATTTCTCCTCCACTTTCCTTTCAGTTTTCACAGTCATTTAGTTCCATGTTAGATTTATAAACTTCTGCCATTCCCTTCCCTAAAGAATTCCTGACCTGTGAATGTAGATGCAAAATATCTATTCAATTTGCCCACAACCTGACCAGGGTCTTCAACAGTTAACCCACAGACATCAGGCAGCCCAATGTGATTCAACCCCTTCCTTCTACTGTTAATATAAGCATAGAAGTCTTTCCTGTTTTTCTTTGAAATTTGCCAGACACTTCTCATAATCTACCTTAGCTTGCCTGACCTCCATTGTGACTTGATTACAGACTAATTTATATCTATCATTAGCTTCTATATCACCTGATAATTTATATGCATCCCATGCACTTTCCTTCTCTGCCACGTGTCTCAGTAGTTCATCTGAGATCCATTTAGGTCTAAGCCCTGAAGAGCATTTCTTCTTTGGTATGAAAAGCCTAGTAGCTTCTTTGATTACTTCCCTGAATATTTCCAATTCAGAATTTCCTGTTGGTAACATCATCAGTTGGTTGGCCAGCACACAATTTAAAACTGTCTGAGACCTCTATAGTCACCATTACGAAAGCAAAACCTTTCCCTTTACCCTTGATAGTATTTATGTCTTTAATTAAATTCCACATTAGTACACTGTGATCACTGCCAGCCAGTTGGTCTTTTACTCGCAGATTCTTAAATGCATGAAGAATCACTGCTGACAAACAAATCAAGAGTATTGCTTCCCCTTGTTGTCTCTCTAACATGCTGCTGTAGTAAACAATCAGCCAAGAAATCCACAAAAGTCTTTCTAGTGTGTGTGTGTGTGTGTGTGTGTGTGTGTGTGTGTGTGTGTGTGTGTGTGTGACAAACCCACAAATTCCAGTCAACATGTATTAAGTTAAAATCCCCATTATAAGACATTGATTTACTGGCCCACTGTATTTCTTTGTATAGCTGTTTGGCATACTCATCACAGTCATTAGGCCTACAACACACTCCTACTCTCAATTTTGTTTTTCCAGTGGATACCACACCAAACTGATTCAACGTTGCATTCATCACCCAAGTCAACTGGATGCACTGCCTTAGATTTAATATTCTTCTTAACTAAAATCATAACCCTTCTACCTCTCCTGTCCTGTCTGTCCTTCCTGTATACATTGTACTTCTCATATTCAAATTCAGCATCACTTATGTTTGAGTGACACAACATCTCCACTATTCCTACAATGTCTGCATTCGACAACTTAATCAGTACTTTAAATTCATCAAATTTGTTTACAATGCTCCTAGCATAGTGTACAAGCATGCATGTGTTCTTACTCTTAGTTACCCTAACACAGCCCATGTATTCATCTGTTCCATGATGACCCACAGCAGGGTCTGAAATACCAGACACACTGCTTTCCAGGTTGCTGCATGTACCGATAGCAGCAATGCAAGAATCATTCACCTCTGCCTGCAGTTCTAGTTAAACTATCAGTATCCCCTGAAGCTAACAGTTTTCCCGACCCATCTATCTCTGCCTCAGCATCAGCAAATATCCTTGCACCCTTTTTACTCAGGTGTTTCCCATCCCTGTAAAAACAGTCTATCCTGTTAACAAGCACAGACCACGCTGAGAAAAACAAAAAAAGGCACCTGAGGTGAATGGGATCTATATTACTCTGCTATGGATAAATGGATGGCTGAATTGGAGAGGACAAAGTAGAGTAGAGGACAAAACAGCACTGCTCTTCGTGGATTGATGTTGTTAGTGGAGTTCCATAGGATTCAGTACTCGGGCCATTGTTGTTGTTTTTTTTTTTTTTTTTTTATTAATGATGTCGATGAAGGCATATCAGGTCTGACGTTAGATGACCAGAAAATGCTTCAGTTTTGCAAACTGCAGTGCCTGGAGAATATGCACCTTGTTACGAGTGATATGAATCCCACCTTTCTCTTTTCGGATAAATTAAATATTCAGTAATGGATAAATTAACTATTAGTCTGATTTCCCTAGTTGCTGACGTATATTTTGATTGTGTTGAAATCCATAAAATTGTAATACCATCAGCAAGGACGGAAATCAGTAAAATCAAATAAATATTATTCGAAATTAGAACTAAAATATTAAATATCCTCTAAAGACCCAGCCCACTTGTAACCTTGCTTAGGAGAAAATTATATACAGTACATTTCAGCTATAAGAACTTCCGCTGAGAGGTCACGAATGTCAAAGGAAAAGTGTCTTCTTGTATAAACACACGAGCATTCAGCAAGTATGGGAAGATGCTATAGCAGGGGAAGAACAGTTCCCTCCCCACATAAACAACAAAATACCTTGAGCTCTTTCCGAATGATGGTGATATTGAATAACAATCTCGCTTGCCCAAAAAGGGTCAAAAAAGTAACACCAGTGTCAGTAGCCATGACGTACTTAGGGTTGGCTGCTCGTTAAGTGGTCCAGAAGAGGAGTCAACAGATTTTTCAACCATGACCCAGTACTTGGACCGCCTAAGATTCTGGCCTTGGAATTAAAACATCCAATGAGACAAGCGATGGAAAGATACCCAAAAGATTTGACCCTGAATATAAAAGCAAAGGAGAGAAAAATAGAAAATCAATCGGGTGTGTATTGAGAGAAAAAGAGTTAATAGTGAAGAGTTAGTGAAAGAGAAAAGATTTGAGAAGAATTAAGAAGTAAAAGGTGTTGGCGTTGTTGTTGTTAAGTGAGAAACAGATAGTATAGTATTAGTAAGAAGAATTGGAAAATAGTTCGACTTAGAAGATTAAAATAGTCGCGACTTTTTGTCTATTGTGATAACGTTATCTAGTAAGAATTGTGCCAGTGAAAATCATATTGAAGAAGTCAAGTAATTTTCCAGCAGCAGAATCAAGCAGAGGGAAGCGTCCTTAGAGGGAGAAATCTCGATCGAAACGAGGGAAAGATACAGGAAAACGGTAAGCGAAATGTTTCATCATGTATGTATGAGAACGAGAGATAGTTTAAATGGAACATTACGGTGACGCAGTTTTAAAAGATGATTCCTTTCTAAGTTGATTCTCTATATGTTTTAAATATGTTACACATGAATTGTATTACATGTCGCGGTACAACAGTTAGGTACCATGAATATTAACTGGTTAACATAAAGGTCTGGTATTCTAATGTATGTACTTAAAATAATAAATGTCTTAAATGTTAAAACGTTCACAAATATTAAATGTCTTAAATATTAAATGCCTGAAATATTAACTGTTTTAAATATTAAACAGAGGAGAAAGGTGAAAAGACGATGGTACCCAGTTGATATTCAACCAGGGCAAATGGAAAATATATATATATGTTTATGGATAGCATAGATTGTTGTATTAATGGTATGGCCCTTGTAAGAGAAATATAATTATAAGGAATCATGGTATAATACTAAAATGGTTTAAATCAAATGATGATAATTCTAATCTTTAATAAGAAGATGAATGTTTTAAAAGTGAGAATGAGCTATATGTGTGTATTTTACTATGTATTGTGTTTTTATATATATTGTAATAAATGATTGTTTTTGTTTCTAATACTGCCTCGTTGCTGACTTCAGATCACATTAGTACTCACCTGGGGTTGATTAAGTTCAATTAAAAATTATTGCGCTAAGGAAGGTAATTTCATTAAATTTATTAATTAAATCCTTTCTTAGTTACACAGCGCAAACGGGTTCAAATCGCGATATAAGAGGTAGATAGGTCATCCAATCTCACCTATTATATTTTGGATATACGAAACCCGGTCCTAAACAAAGCCACAAGGCACACAGATAAGCCATAACTATGTTGAGGTGGTTACTGAGAAAAGGGGGGGAAAGTTTAACCATGCAAATACAACTTAATGACAGCCTTTATAGCAGGCACAGCCTTTTGTAATAGAAGACGCTATTTATTATATTCCCCGACAAAATGGTTGCCGCGATTGTATTTAACTTTTCTTAACTATTATCCACATCATACCCGTCAACCAACGATTCATTCTATTCATTGTTCCCCCGGCTCTCTCAAAATCTCTATCTCTCTTATCTCTCTCTCCCCCCCCCAACAATTTATGCCATGATCACACTCTCTCTTCATACCCCCTCCTTTACCCCCCCCAACAACCTGCAAGTGCAGGTGTCTGTTACTAAGGCTTTGAATGGATTGAGTAAGCTCAATGCTGATAAGATCCTTCCTATTGCTCGGACTGCACATGTGCAAGCATAAATTCAAATTGAGAAAGATGGTTACACGATTGATGTGTGGAAATTTGCTTTCAGTCAGTGGGTAATTAAGTGTAGGAACAAACTGACTAATGGTGAAGTGGGTAGTTTGAATAAATTCAAGGAGGAATTAGACAAACTATTACAGTAAGCTTGCTTTCTTGCATCATTGCTACTAATAATATGGCTGATATGCATATTCTGGAGCTATCGAACAACTAAACGTGAAGCTACGACTTGCTGTTTGTATTGTCGAGGGGGGGGGAGGTGCTTAGTTTTGATTGGTAGGTCGTTATTTTTTCCGTTTCATATTCGCTTTTTGTTTTCAGACTTGTTCACTGTTTCATGTGTTCCTTATTCACTATTAACGCTCTTGAAAACGCCTAGTAATGTACAGCCACAAGTGTAAATATGATAGCTTCAGAATACAAGTGTTTTCAGTGTGTTCAAAAAAAGTGCCAGGACTCATGAGGTGAATTTTCTTTGTTTTCAAGTTGTTGTTGTTTTTTTTTTTTTTTTAACTACAGGAGCTCCCCTACTTACGTAATACTCGACTTATGCAAATTTGACTTTACGTAAGTTTTTGCCAGCCGGTGCAAACTTAAAAAAAATCATGGAAATGTATTTTGCATTCAGTAGGAATAAATGTAGTTATCGTGAAAATCTCGTAATGTGAACCCAATAGCACATTGTTTCTTTTTTTTGGTAATTCGATCCAAGACCGCAGAAGTTGAAATTCTCACTATATAACTAAGCTATTTATCTCTCTAAAAGGTAATTTTTATAATGGAAATTGTGCTACACTTTTATCATTATCATATGTTCCATTACAAGAATCAATTTGGAACACCTTTGTGATATTTTTCTAAAACACATTTCTGGAGGTTGCTACCATAAAACAATTTGCACTTTCCAGTTTATTGGGCTTTTCTGTTAGTGCAATCGGGTAGTAAACTATTATAAACGGGTAGTAAACTCAATCTTATTGCATTTGCAATAATCCCGATAACTGGAATTGAGTGGCTTTTACGTTATTATGGTGAAATATGTTCCCCCTTCACTGAAATCTTCAATCATATAAAAACATAAATAAATTTTCAGAATCTTCTCTTCATTCCTATTTACTTATTACAATGATGAAGGGAAAGGGACCAATGGAAAGTGCAACTGCTGGCAGTGCTAGGAAATGAAACGACACAAAATTGATTTAGAAATGAAGATGATTAATTAAGAAGTACGAAGCAGGAAAAGTTTGTCATCCATTGCACAGAATTAGGTCTCGCTGTTTCAACAGTGAATACTGTTTTAAGGGAGAGTGCACATATAAAAGAACATGGTCAAGGATCAATGTATTTCAACAGGGGCCAGTCCACCCCAACAGTGATCACAAAACAGCAATCAGGTGCTATATCGAAGATGGAAAAGCTATAAATAATATGGATGGAAAATCAGATTCAGAAGCAAGTGCCCCTAAATCTAAAGGCCATTCAAGCAAGAAGTATTTATGAAGATAATGATAAGTACAGCAAACCCCAAGCCAAGTTCGTGGCAAGCAACTAATGGTTTAATAGGTTCAAGTATCACGCTGGTTTCAAAAACATTAAAGTATGCAGTGAAGTCGACAGTGCCGATTCTGTAGCTGCAGAGAAATTTTGTTAGAAAAAACCCCTTCTTGCTGATGTTATGCCTGTCTCCTCTCTCTTTTTGTAATTTTATAATTTTGAAATTTTTGTAATTTTTCCTGTGCATGAGATAAAAAATTGAATAATTCTATTTACATGTTCATTGAACATTTCTTTTTTGCTTCTATCAAATTCAGTGCGCAGTTGCGAGTACAGAATTTCCCTAAATGCTTATTTAGGGAAATTCTGACTTACATAAAATCAAGCTTACGTAGTGTTCACACGGAACACAACGCTTACATAAGTCGGGGAGTTCTTGTATTTGATTTTTTTCACAATAATTGTATGAGTCAAGAGCATGAGGTATGGGGAAGATTTTTTCACAAGCATGAACATTTGACTCATTTTTTCACAAGCATTAACGGGGGTCTGGAGGCAGCAGCCCTCAAACTCCAATTAATGCTTGTGAAAAAAGTCATTTCTGTTGACATGCTTGAGCAATTCTCATTGTTAATGCATGTGAAATTGTCTAGTAATGTACAGGCAAGAAGAATCACTGGTTGTATGTGGTGTTAATTTTTTGGTTATTTAAAAAAAAAAAAACTGCCATTTTGCAATTTATTTTTTCTTCATTTTGGCTCCGACATATGTCACGTGACATCCTCTACAAAGATTGATCATGTGGGATGTGGCTTGTTTCAGTCAATCAATGTTGGCATCACTCCTCCTTGAAGACACAAACAGCAAGTCACAGTTTCATGTTTAGTAGTCCGATTGCTCCAATAAATGCAGATTTACCAATAATACTGTCAAAAATCTGATTCACACAAATCACTTCATCTAGACATCATCATCAAACAACCGCATTCTGTTGATGTCCCAAACCATTTCAAGGGCTTTGTACAGTCAATTCTGGTTATTTGGGACACATCGGGACTAGTGCATTTTCGCCCGACTAAGCGGCTGCCCCAATTATCCAAAGTTTCACGTAAATAGTTAAAAATACAATGCCCCCCCCTTTACAATTGGTTCACTGTACAAGCAAATCACGTTACGATGGAGTCACCATTGTAAAGTACCTTTCACTATACGATGTGTAATAAACGCCGGTCATTGTGATCGCGTTTGTGAACTGAATTTTAATTCTATTAAACAGCGATTCTAATTAGCAAAAATAGAGGAATATTATCCACAGGCTATAAAAGTAAAGATATATTAAGTACATATTTACCCTTTATTACCTTACCAATTAAATGATATGTGAAATTCGGAAGAATATACGTGATAATCGGAATAATTAATACGTACTGTAATATGTACATACTAACTAAACTAGTTGACATTTCTGTTCACTGTCATTTGTGGGTGGGGGTTAAAATTTAAAACAGTAAAAAGATAAGCAATCGATAACAAAGAACACGGCACACACAAATTGCAAGTAACACGATACGTGCAAGTGAGAACGGAGTAACAAATTACGAAGCTTTAAAAATAGGAATGAAGAGAAGATTCTGAAAATTATTTTTTTTATATGACTGAAGATTCCATAGAAGTGTAAACACATTTTACCATAATAACCCACAGAATTCCAGCTGTCGGTATTATCGCAAATTCAATAAGATTGAGTTTACTATCAGTTTATGATAGATTTCACTAACACAAAAGCCCAATAAACAGGTGGCTTCTAATTGTTTTATGATTGTGACCTCCAGAATTTCAACTGAACTACGTGGAATGGTTGGAGACAATCGTAGGGTAATCTTCAGTGCTGCGGTC
>NC_143588.1:124222296-124243534 GCF_048544385.1 Mastigoproctus giganteus | reverse complement strand
AGATGGGAGGGAAGTCGAAGTGAAAGGCAGAAAATTAGATAGCAAAGGTGTAGAAGGGAGTGGTTGCGAAGTAAAATTAAGCGTAGAAGGGAGTGGTTGCGAAGTAAAATTAGGCGTAGAAGGGAGTGATTGCGAAGTAAAATTGGGCGTAGAAGGGAGTGGTTGCGAAGTAAAATTAAGTTGAGAAATCGGGGAAGGAGTACTGTGCAGAGAAATCAGAGAAATCGTAGGAGGAGGAAAAGTAGGAAAAGTAGACGAGGGAAGAGGCGAAGAAGGAGAAGAGAGAGGAAACTCATTATCCTCCTCCTGAAAGGAAACAACATTTTGGTCTCCCGTAATTTCTAATTCTAAACTCTCCACGGTACTCTCTATAACGACCTTATTCTTATTTCCTTTTATTATTATTCTCATTTCATTTCCCATTACGTTAACTATATTTTCTCTCCCCAGACTTCTACAAATATTTCTTTTCCCCGAAATTTTGTTCATACTGGAAAAAAAAATAAATAATGAATCAATTTAAAATCAATTTACAATTATTACAATTAAAATAATAACGCAATACCTCCTAGTAGTAATACGTACCTTCTAGTAGTCCTAAATGCTCTTCTCTGCTCTTCTCGCATACACTTTCGAAACCGAGGAAGACTCATCTAACGAACTCTAACGAACGGACGTAAAACCGTGACACACCGTGACACCTCGCACTAACACTATAAACACAGCACAGAGCACAGCACAGCAAACAACACCTACTAGTTACTAAGCCAACCAACAAATGTTTCGACGCCGACGACGGACGCTGTCATCGGCTGCACTCTCGAAACCAAGAACCCAAACGACAAGCCAACCAACAAACGCTGCTCCGTTGCCGTGACACTTGACGCCGCCGTGACACTTGACGCCTAATCGGCGATAAACCAAGGAGGATGGCAATCAAAGATAATGATAACCACTATAAACACAGCAAACAACACCTAACTAAGCCAACCAACGAATGTTTCGACGCCGACGACGGACGCTGTCATCGGCTGCATTCTCGAAACCAAGAACCCGAACGACAAGCCAACCAACAAACGCTGCGCCGTTGCCGCTTAATCGGCGATGGTTACACTCTCGAAACCAAGGAGGAGGATGGCAATCAAAGATAATAATAATAATTTTTTTTTTTTTAGATTATCGCGACAAAAAAAAAGAACATTTCGAAGAATGAGAAGCAATCTGCTGCTGAAATTCTGCTGACCTAACCTACGTGTGACCTGGAGGGTTGTGTCCAACAAAGCTCCAATTGCAAGCTTGCGGTAGTGATTAGCATCAGGTTTCTTACTATTATTAATTTAAAAAAAATTTAAATTACATAAAAATGCTATACACCTTTTCAAACGAACTTGCAAATGAACTTGTTATTCTTATAAAATATTTCTCTTGTATAATAGAAAAGGGACCCATTCCAATTACAAAGTTTACAATGAAGCAAACAATGGACGATGACAGTTCTGTTAATGTGATATATGAAAAATCGCATATTCAAGTTAGAATACATACTGACAGCTTAAATGATGTATTTGTGTGCAATAAAATGATTGTTATCATAAATGATAGTTTGAAAGATTTATTTGATGTATTACTTAATGATTTTGAAAATTTCGAAATTTTTGGACTTACGGTTACTTGTTTTTTTTCTTACGTATTAACGAAAAAACATCACATAATAGAAATACACTTACCATCCATTACAACATTCGAGCAGTTGATCGAATATTGCAAAATTAAAAAAATGTATTTTTTTTACGTGATAATAGACGAAATAACCCAAAGTATTATTTTCGAAACATATAACGAATCGTTTTTGATTTTTTCGGCAAACGAAATATATCATTCTACGTATCTTCGTAATTTTATTAGTTTAAAATTCAAAAAAACGACTATTAATCAATATTCTTGTAAAATTTGTTACCACCGTAATTCGGATTCGTATTTAAATCTTGAGAGATTAAGATACTATTTAAATAATAGATTAGAAAATCCATCATTCGAATATTCGTATTGGCATCCCGTTTCAATTGATCATTTTTATTACATTTTTGACCCTGATGATTATTTTGAAAAATGTCGTAAATATTACGTTAACAATATGAACGAACGGATATATACGTTATCAAAATCACTTACTTCGAAAGGAATAGCCTTTCTACCGTTATGCGTATCAAAAAAGTACAATCCTAAAATTACTGCCAAAAAACGATGGAAAATTATAAAATCGATCGCGTTGTTTATAATATTTTATCGAGAATTTCTAAAAGAGTATTATCAACCAAATGGTAAAGGTTATTATAAGACGCAAAGTCATTTTTACAAATTAGTTAATGATGATTGCCTCGAATGCCCTAGGTCTGCATAATACACAAGTATAAGATCTTCGCTTGCAATATTAGAAGAGAAGAGAAGGTAAACTGGTTAACACACGTTTTTATTGACACAGGAAAAAATGACAGTCTCGTTGATGGTGTAAATCAAATCGAACAGTATAAGACACATATTCACACAATTTAATTTTCATTAATGCGACATTACAAAAAAAATCTCAGAAAATTTTCCATCTGGCAGATGCATCATTATAAATATAAACGTTTAAAGATTGTTCACAGAAATTTTTTATTAGTTTCGAATAAACAATTATTATTGTACTGGTTGTGTAGTTATTATCTTCAATTCAATAAAAATGTCGCAATTAAAATTATTAAACTGTCTCAAATTCATCTGAAAAATTCATTTTACAAAATTTACGTTAATTTATTGATTAACCATTAAAAATAGCTCAAAGTAAAATATAAAAAATGAGATTTTCATAGGTAAACAACAAAAGATGCACGACGTCGAAACAGGGTCTTCTTCTTTTTCTTCTCCTTCTACTTCTACTTCAACTGCTACTTCTTCTCCTTCTACTTCTACTGCTACTTCTTCTTCTTCTTCTTCTCTTTCTTCTTCTTCTCTTTCTTCTTCTTCTCTTTCTTCTTCTTCTCCTTCTTCTCCTTCTTCTCCTTCTCCTCCTTCTTCTTCTCCTTCTCCTTCTCCTTCTTCTTCTTCTTCTCCTTCTCCTTCTCCTTCTTTCTTCTTCTCCTTCTCTTTCTTCTTCTTCTTCTTCTCCTTCTTTCTTCTTCTCCTTCTCCTTCTTCTTCTTCTCCTTCTTCTTCTTCTTCTTCTTCTTCTTCTTCTTCTCCTCCTAACCTTGGCACAAATTCGATTACTTACAATAATGAACAACTTGGCAGAAATTATAAAAAGGGTTCATTTTCTAATTTTATTATAGACGAACAATATAAGACAATAGAAAAAAAAGATTTATGATCAATTACTTAATCATTATCAACATTATAAGAAATTAGCTTTTGAAATAAGAACTTTACTACCATATAAGTATATTAGTACCTTACAATTAGAAAACAGATTTAAAGATTTAGTCGAACCTTGGTTATTAATTAGTGAGGTTCAGGTGAATGAGAAATATATTTTTCATTGGCATATGATTTGGTTTACTGACAAGAAATGTGATTATGAATACTAGAAACTAAAACTAAAGGCTTACAGTTAAGTTTTGCTCTTCGACGAATACACAGTTTTGGAAATTTATTAAGATGTTTTAAAAGATCCTTTTGAAGTTATTAATTACGGTTGTAAAGATTTACAAGATTTATTTGTTTATATTATGTATTAAAGGTTAGATGATGGCATTCCTGTTAATGACTTTAAAAAATTATTTATAAAGATTATATTGAAGATAATAAAAATTTTACAAAATGATTTTGATCTCTGTTCATATTTTTTTCGACAAAAAAATTTAACATACGATGAAATTTTCGAACGTTATAATTGCGTGGGAAATTAATAGACCAAGTGTTTATATATTCATAATTATATTTTAAAAAATCTATTGCTTTCAAAAATAAAAAAAGAAATTCTTCGTCGCATTCGGCTGTGGTAAAATCAAACACTACATCAGTTGAATTATCTAAACATTGCAATAAAATTATTGTTTTTACGTCTATCATATTTTCGCAATTCGATTTTATAAATGGTCTGCAAGTATCATAAATTTTTTTTGGAATTTTAGTGTTTATGTGAAAAAAAGTTAAAATAGGTAATTCGGACGTATTTTCAAAAACTAAATGACTAGTAAAAACAAATAAAATGTTATCGTGCTTAGGTAAATTGAAATGAAATTTTGGTTCTACAATGATATTTATCTTATCGTTTCTTATTGAATATCCAAAACAGATATTTTCATCGTCAAATCCATTTATTCCTATAACATTAAATTTTAAATTTTTAAATTTTAATAATGTCCATAATAAATGTTGCACAATATTTTGTGGATAACGACCGAGGTCTCCATAAATGATATAAGATCGTTTTTGAATAAATAAAAAATTAAACAAACTATACATTGACATTTTCATTTGTCATATTGTGGTTACTTTATTCAATTAATTATCGTGAGAAGTTCTCGAATAATATCGTAAATATATGCAAAGAAATCCTCTCAAAATAAAAATCGTACAAGGAACAAATATTTATAAATTTGATTGTTCTAATAAATTTGGGTTTCATTCATTTCATATTCATATTCGTCGAATTCGTCGTCGGTCACTTCAATTTTTTCAAATTCCTCTTTACCAGATTCTTTTATTTCCTTATCTGTTTTGGATGATTCTTTATTAAATATTGTTTCGTCTTGTTCTTGAGACATATTCCTTTCCGTATTTATTTTAAAGCCTTCTTCATTTGTTTCTCCCTCAGAATTATTCATGGATTCTTTATTAAAGATTGTTTCTTTCTCAGAATTGCTCATGATGACGATATACTTTATTTTAAATTTGCAGTTACTTTTATATACTTTTCCAAAGATTAAATTGAAAGAATATTATTTCGAATTATTATTTGAAAAAATAAATGTCAGTTTTATTGTTATTGTTAATTCTAATTTCATATTTTTTATAATGCATCGATGGAAATTTAAAACAAAATAAAAAAACTTTACCAATACGCGAAGGACCACAAATCCACACACTGAACGCCACATTCAACACCGGAGTACCACACGTATGCATCGAATGAATAGCAGAACTGTAATGCAGATACTTGGCCGGCCAATTTTCCTCGATATGCTCCACATCACTATTCTCTGCGGGGACCATAATCGCGTAAAAATCGCATTTTCGCCCCGAAACGGATGACAAAACTCCAAACTTGTTGACGTTCCCATCCTTCTTACAATAATCAGACACTTCAAGTGGACGGAAGGTCTACTATTAAAAGGTTAAAACTTACATATAAGATTTATATAATGTGTGAATCATGAGCTCTAGAGAATACAACAATATTATTTTTTTCGATTTTCAATCAACGAATTCGAAAGGAAAAAAGCATTACAATAGACAAAAACAAGTTAAAAAGAGACAAACAGTGCTCCATTATGTAAATTGTGATAATGAAAAAAAAAACAAAAATCTAGTCGAGTGGCGCTAGTAGTAGTAATACCTGGGTATTTAATGTCAGTCTGAATTATGTAGCGGTTCCGAATATGGAATTGGAAATTAATGATTTGATTACGAAAAACCCCAAGTGGGAATACGTACACGAAATGTTCAACTTAATCGATGCAGCTAATAAAATTGAAGGTATGATTTTTATTTAACAAGTTTTATAATGTGTTTGTGTAATTTTCCTATCGATTGAATAGTAAGTACAATCGGTTTCATGTCGAACATTAATGAGAATAAAGAATGTATCTATTGCAAAAACAAATTGTACCTTTAAATTTTAATTTTTTTTCATTACTACGAGTACGAAACAAATTACATTAAATATTCGGATTTCAATTCTTATTATAAAAAAAACTTTTCGAGATAAGCCTGTTTTTTTTTTAGCCGATGGAAATTTCGAACTGCTATCTACCATTTTGAACAATGAATATTTTAATTTTTGTGTTGAAGAAGGTCAAAAAGTACTGAGATATACATCGATCCTTTGTGGTGAATTAAAGGCATTGTTTGAAGAAGAAAAAATTGGTAAGATTAAATTTTTTTTTCACTTTTTATGAGAAATTAAGAATTAGAATGAGTTTTAAATTATTCTTTTTCTAAAGAATTTAGGTTCGTGGGAAACTCTATTAGAGTGACTATGGATATTTATAGTTTAGAAGAATGGAAAGAATTACCACACGAAAAGAAAATTAACTTGGTTCATCAACTTAATTTATTATTACCTTTTTCGCGAGAATACCAAGAAGAGTATACCGATTCAGATTCTGATTCTGATTTTTATTTTATTCATGGGTCGAGAAAATCGTCATTGTCATCAGAAGACGGGGACGATCAACAGCAAGAGCAACATCAAGATATGTATGAAGACGATCAGCAACAAAGTACATATGAAGACAATCAACAACATGATTCAGATTCTGATTCTGATTTTTATTTTATTGATGGCTCGAGAAATTCGTCATTGCCATCAGAAAACGGGTACGATCAACAGCAAGAACAACAACAAGATACGTATGACGACGACTGGCAACAAGATATGTATGACGGGGACACGCTTCTTGATGCAAACGTGCATCCTCGAGTGACCTGCAGTTGGCTTTACCATCAACAAGATATGTATGACGACGACCAGCAACGAGATATGTATGACGACGACCAGCAACGAGATATGTATGACGACGACCAGCAACGAGATATGTATGTCGACGACCAGCAACAAGATATGTATGTCGACGACCAGCAACAAGATATGTATGTCGACGACCAGCAACAAGATATGTATGTCGACGACCAGCAACAAGATATGTATGACGACGACCAGCAACAAGATATGTATGACGACGACCAGCAACAAGATACGTATGACGACGATCAGCAACAAGATACGTATGACGACGACCAGCAACAAGATACGTATGACGACGACCAGCAACAAGATACGTATGACGACGACCAGCAACAAGATACGTATGACGACGACCAGCAACAAGATACGTATGACGACGACCAGCAACAAGAAGAATATGATAATTGTAGTACTACCTATTGTTGTGAAAGTTCTTTGCGTTCAATGAGACATTATAACCTGCATACAATTCCAAATCGATTAACGTAAACTGCTTGGAAAATCAACATTAAAATCTTTTTTTTTTTGGTAAAGAGAGATACCATTAGACTTGTCAAAATATTTATTCCCATGCTTATTGTTCGGGTCCTTACCAATAACTCAAATTCTGAGTGTATTCAGTAGCTACATTAATTTCAAAGTGCAAAGTGCAACTTATAATGAAAGAAAATAAAAGTGACAACGTGTATAATGATGTGTTATTTTTTTTCCATTTCAATATAACATATATTGGAGGGGGGCGATATTTTGCACATATATAAAAGGGCATTCTTGACGAACTTTTTTCTTACTATTTTTTATATTTTCTTATATTTTCAGAAAATATAAAAATATTTTTTATATTTTCTTTCTTACTAAAAATAAGATACTTTCTAACTGGTCTAAAACTGAATACCTGTCTAAGATTTCATGTCCAAAATCACTACATTTCTTTATCGTTATTTATTATTCATTATTATTATTATTATTAATAATAGTAGTAGTAACCAACAGTAATCCTAAAAATATATTTTAATGAGTCAAATTGGGTTGAAGATAATGTTGCGGATAACTAAAAGAAAAAAATCTATAAAGACAAAATCACATTGGGCCAAATCATGTTGGTTTATTTTATATTGGATTAACTTAATATTTACTTAAATTATTACAAGTTGAATAAAAGGGCTAGGCATTTCTGATGAACTTTTATTTTCATAATAATGATAAAAGACGATCCACTGGAAGTTCCACTATATGTTTCACTACATGTTCCACTGCATGTTCCAGCGGATGTGTTCCTGGATGTCCCATTGAATGGAAATCTAGTATATAGAGGATACTGTATTCGTATTAGATCCGAATTGATTTTTGAATGCAGAAGATTAATTTTTATTCTAAATAATAGTTTCGAAAACTTACTTTATATATTACTAAATGATTTTGAACGTTTTGAAATTTTGGGAATTACAACTAGTTGCCTTCTTTCGAAAATATTTACAAAAAAGAATATAATAGAAATACATTTACCATCCATTCCAAACTTTGAGAAGTTGATCGAATATTGTAAATCCAAAAAATTTCATCCATTTTACGTGATAATAGATGAAATTACAAAAAATGTTATTTTTGAAACTCATAACAAAACGTTATTAATTTTTTCTGCTAACGAAGAATACCATTCTATGTATCTTTATGATTTTGTAAATTTTCTTTTTTTAAAAGATTCTGTCGATGGATATGCTTGTTTGGTGGATTGCCTTAATTCACCTTATGTCGAAACATATATTCCAAGATTTAAACATCCATATTGGAATCGTATTGGGATGCATTTTATCATGAGAAATTAGACCCTAATGATCATTTTGAAATGTGTCGTCGATTTTACATTGAAAATTTGAATGAACAAATATATACCTTATCAGAATCATTTACTTCGAGAGGAATAGCCTTTCTACCGTTATGCCTATCAAAAAAATACAATTCAAAAATTACTGCCAAAAAAAGATGGAAAATTATCAAATCTATTGTGTTGTTGATAATGTTTTATCGAGACTTTTTAAAAAATTATTATCGACCCGGTAGTGAAGGTTATTATAAGGTAAAGAGCCATTTTTACAAATTAGTTAACAAGATCGCGATCAACAAAAAAAGACAAAAAATTAAGAGGTTAATCAATGATTTAGTACTTATCCTAATCTATACGTGAAAAAAAACAAATCACTTTTTGAAGAAATATAAGCGGAGAAATCGTATGATTATTTTGAAAATTACAACAATTTGTCACGTTATTTTTTTTTTCATGACATGAAATCTGTAATTTTCAAAATTATCATGTTGGTTAAATTAATATATCATATTAATATAAATCATATATAAGGTGGGTGATAATATTCCAATACGTACCGATTGTTCCTATGTTACCAGATGGACAATTGACATATAGAGGATCCTATATTCATATTAGATCCGATTTGATTTTTCAATGCAGAAGATTAATTTCTTTTCTAAATAATTGTTTCGAAAACTTATTTGATATGTTACTAAATGATTTTGATTGTTTTGAAATTTTGGGAATTACAACATATTGTATTCTTACGAACATATTTACAAAAAAGAATATAATAGAAATACACTTACTATCCATTCCAACCTTTGAGAAGTTAATTGAATATTGTAAATCCAAAAAATTTCGTCCGTGTTACGTGATAATAGATGAAATTACAAAAAGTGTTATTTTTGAAACTCATAACGAAACGTTACTGATTTTTTCCGCTAACAAAGAATACCATTCTACGTATCTTTATGATTTTGTAAATTTTGTTTTTTTTAAAAATTCTGACGATGGATATTCTTGTTTTGTGAATTACCTTCATTGGAGCGAACCATATTTTCAAAGGTTTAAATATCCGTATTGGGATCAAATTTATGTGGATGATTTTGTTTATGATAACTTAGACCCTAATGATCATTTTGATATGTGTCGTCTTTTTTACATTGAAAATTTGAATGAACAAATATATACCTTATCGGAATCATTCACTTCGAGAGGAATAGCCTTTCTACCGTTATGCGTATCAAAAAAATACAATTTAAAAATTACTGCCAAAAAAAGATGGAAACTTATCAAAACTATCGTGTTGGTAATAATGCTTTATCGAGACTTTTTAAAAGATTATTATCGACCTGGTAGTGAAGGTTATTATAAAGTAAAGAGTCATTTTTACAAATTAGTTAAGAAGACCGATCAACAGTACTTATCCTAATCTACGCGTAATGTTATTAAATCAACACGATTTAACAATCGTTCAGATGCATCCATTTTTTTATATCAATTAAAAAGAAAAAATACTTTTGAAGAAATATGAGGGGAGAAATCGTATGATAATTTTGAAAAATACAGATCATGACAAATGAAGGTTTTTAAAAAAACAAATTATGACATGACAAATTGGGTAAGAAATATAAAAATTTACAAGCTCTATAAAAGGGCACGTGTGAATATTTATTTTGGTAAATAATCATAATGTCCAAAGACTATCAGGCTAAAAGAACATCATGTATTCCAATACATTATGATGTTTTCAGTCTACCAGATGGAAAACTGAAACATAAAGGATATCATATTCATATTAGATACAATTTGATTTCTGAATGTAAAAGATTAATTTCTATTCTAAATAATGGTTTTGAAAACTTATTTGATATATTACTAAATGATTTTGAACGTTTTGAAATTTTGGGAATTACAATTAGTTGTATTCTTTTCAACATATTTCCAAAAAAGAATATAATAGAAATACATTTACCTTCTATTCCATCCTTTGAGAAGTTGATAGAATATTGTAAATCCAAAACATTTTGTCCATACTATGTGATAATAGATGAAATTACAGAAAGTATTATTTATGAAACTCGTAACGAAACGTTATTAATTTTTTCTGCTAACGAAAAATACCATTCTACGTATCTTTACGATTTTGTAAATTTTGTTTTTTTAAAAAATTCTGACAATGAATATTCTTGTTTTATGGATTACCTTCATTGGATCGAACCATATTTTCAAAGATTTAAACATCCGTATTGGAATGAAATTTATGTGGATGATTTAGTTTGTGATAACTTAGAACCTAATGATTTTTTTGATATGTGTCGTCGATTTTACATTAAAAATTTGAATCAACAAATGTATACCTTATCAAAATCATTCACTTCGAGAGGAATAGCCTTTCTCCCATTATGCGTATCAAAAAAATACAATTCAAAAATTACTGCCCAAAAGAGATGGAAAATTATCAAATCTATTGTGCTGTTGATAATGTTTTATCGAGACTTTTTAAAAGATTATTATCTACCTGGTAGTGAAGGTTATTATAAAATACGAAGTCATTTTTACAAAGTAGTTAACAAAATTATTGATCAACAAAAAAATAGACAAATACTGTCCTAATCGATGAAATATTAAAACAGAAACTCTAAAATAAAGTAGAGATATTAAAACAGAAACTCTAAAATAAAGTAGAGATATTAAAACAGAAACTCTATAATAAAGTAGAGATATTAAAACAGAAACTCTAAAATAAAGTAGAGATAGTAAAACAGAAACTCTAAAATAAAGTAGAGATATTAAAACAAAAACTCTAAAATAAAGTAGAGATATTAAAACAAAAACTCTAAAATAAAGTAGAGATATTAAAACTGAAACTCTTATTAAAACAGAAACTCTAAAAAATAAAGTAGAGATATTAAAACAGAAACTCTAAAATAAAGTAGAGATATTAAAACAGAAACTCTAAAATAAAGTAGAGATTAAAACAGAAAATCCAAAAATAAAGTAGAGATATTAAAACAGAAACTCTAAAAATAAAGTAGAGATATTAAACAGAAACTCTAAAAATAAAGTAGTGATATTAAAACAGAAACTCTAAAAATAAAGTAGTGATATTAAAACAGAAACTCTAAAAATAAAGTAGTGATATTAAAACAGAAACTCTAAAAATAAAGTAGTGATATTAAAACAGAAACTCTAAAAATAAAGTACAGATATTAAAACAGAAACTTAAAAATTAAAATTGAAATTGAAATTAAAAATTAAAATTAAAATGTCAAAACAGAAACTCCTATAAAATAAAGTAGAAATAAACAGAAACTCCTAAAATAAAGTAGAGATGTTAAAACAGAAACTCTTTTTAAAATGCTTTTTGTGGATGGAATTTTCTGATCTAAATCAATAAATTCTATCGAAACAAAAATTGTACAAGGGGAAATAAGTGTTTATATATATATATATATATATATATATATATATATATATATATATATATATATATATATATATATATATATATATATATATATATATATATATATATATATATATATATATGATAGAATTTATTGATTTAGACCAGAAAATTCCATCCACAAAAAGCATTTTGTTTTAATATCTCTACATATTTTTATTTTCTCTATTTTAGAGTTTCTGTTTTAATATCTCTACTTTATTTTAGAGTTTCTGTTTTAATATCTCTACTTTATTTTTTAGAGTTTCTGTTTTAATATCTCTACTTTATTTTTTAGAGTTTCTGTTTTAATATCTCTACTTTATTTTTTAGAGTTTCTGTTTTAATATCTCTACTTTATTTTTTAGAGTTTCTGTTTTAATATCTCTACTTTATTTTTTAGAGTTTCTGTTTTAATATCTCTACTTTATTTTAGAGTTTCTGTTTTAATATTATTTTAGAATTTCTGTTTTAATATCTCTACTTTATTTTAGAGTTTCTGTTTTAATAGTTTTTTAGAGTTTCTGTTTTAATAATCATTTACTTCGAGAGGAATAGCCTTTCTACCGTTATACATATCAAAAAAATACAATCCTAAAATTACTGCCCAAAAACGATATCAAATCTATCGTATTGTTGATAATGTTTTATCGAGACTTTTTAAAAGATTATTACGAAGGTTATTGTAAAGTGCGGAGTCATTTTTATGAATTAGTTAACAAAAGACCGATCGACAAAAAATAAAATAGTAGTACCCTATATCACAAATGAATTTTAACCGATTCTCCTACTTATTACAATGCCCGAAACATTTTTCGGTCATTCAGAATCAAGTAGCTCTTCTTCTCTTTAGGATAGCATTGAAATTGTTTTAATATGTTTTTCGTGGCAATTTAGCAATTTTTCAAACGTGTTGATTTTTTCAAACGTGTGTGATTGCAAACGCGTGTGATTGCAAGTCTCAAAACAGGAGAAGACGATTTATACTCAGGATCCAAAACCTACGTGAAACTCTGATTTTGAAAAATAATGTCGAAAGACGATAGCAATATTCCACTGGATGTTCCACTGGATCTTCCGGAGGATCTGTATCTTCCAACACGGGATCTTCCAGATTATGTTGAACTGGGTATGCTACTGGATGGAAAAATGGTATACAGAGGAACCTATATTCACGTTAGATCCGATTATAGTTCTCTATGCAAAAGAATAATTTCTATTCTAAATAATACTTTTGAAAACTTATTCGATATATTACTGAAGGATTTCGAACGTTTTGAAATTCTGGGAATTACACCTAGTTGTATTCGTTCGAATATATTAACAAAAAAGAGTATAATAGAAATACACTTACCATCCATTTTAACCTTTGAGAAGTTGATCGAATATTGTAAATCTAAAAACTTTCGTCCGTTTTACGTGATGATAGACGAAATTACAGAAAATGTTATTTTCGAAACTCGTAACGAAACGTTATTGATTTTTTCTGCTAACGAAGAATATCATTCTACGTATCTTGACGATCGTGTAACTTTTCTTTTTTTAAAAGATTCTATCGATCGATTTTGTTGTTTGGTGGATTCTCTTTGGTTACCTTATCTCGATCCAGATAATCCAAGATTCGAACATCCAAGATTTAAACATCCGTATTGGAATCAAGTTTGTTGGTCGGAGTTTGACGATGGTATCTTAGATCCTAACGATCATTTTGAAATGTGCCGTAAATATTACGTTACGTATATGAACGAACAGATATACACGTTATCGAAATCATTTAATTCGAGAGGAATAGCCTTTCTACCGTTATGCGTATCAAAAAAATACAATCCTAAAATTACTGCCCAAAAACGATGGAAAATTATAAAATCGATCGTATTGTTGATAATGTTTTATCGAGACTTTTTAAAAGATTATTATCGACCCGGTAACGAAGGTTATCGTAAGGTACGGAGTCATTTTTACAAATTAGTTGACCGAAACATTAGTGTCCTAATCGATGAAAATCAATAATTTAGTAACTATCGTATGTCTGAATAAAACGAATTCTTTGAAAGCCCATTGCCATAACCGGTAAGAACGTAATATTCGTAATTCTGATTGTTCTAATAAATCTGTGTTTCATTCATTTCCTATTCATGTTCGTCGAATTCGTCGTCAGTCACTTCAATTTTTTCAAATTCCTCATTATTCGATTCTTCTTTTACCTCATCTGTTTTAGGTGATTTTTTATTGAATATTGTTTCATCTTGTTGTTCTTGAGACTTATTCAATCCTATTTTTTCTCTATTTGTTTTCAATGGTTCTTCCTTTGATTCTTTATTAAAGATTGTTTCTTCCTCAGAATTACTCGTGACAGAATTACTCATGATTACGATATACTTTATTTTAAGTTTGCAATTACTTTTTTATACTTTTCCGACGATTTAAATTTTGAAAAAAATAAATTGAAATTGAATGGAGAATAGAAATATTGTTATTTTGAATTATTATTATTAAAATTATAAAAACATTTGTCCGAGTTTGGATTTTATTAGTTTAAATCAAGATGCCTGTTGTCGACGATAAAAGATTATTTGTCAATAAATATTTATATCGTTATTTCGTTTCGGATTCAACAGGAAATTTGTTTTATTCTCCATTCGGTATTACTCTTGCTTTACACACACTGCTCGAAGGTGCACGTGGAAAAACAGAATCGCAGATTAAGCATGTTTTGGAATACGACGACAACACATCTAACGAAGATATAAAGAAAAATTATTTCGACTACCTAATAGAACTAAAAGATGTTTTCGACGTCGCCAATATTATTTTAGTAAGACAAGAAATTGATGTCGATGTTAATCGAGAATATTTAGAAGGAATAAAACAGTTTTACTTGTCAGACGTTAAAAAAGTTAACTTTACCGATGAGGAAGAAACGATATCGATGGCGAATTCGTGGGTAAAAAAGAGATCTAGAGAAAAAATTCAAACTATATTAGACTCCGTCGATCCCGAAACAATATTACTACTTCTTAACGTAGTATATTTCAAAAGAACGTGGGCAATACCCTTCGACCAAAAGGAAACTTTATTTGCAGATTTCTACAGCAAAGGTTGCGAAAAAAAATCGGTACCTACGATGATCGCGAAAGACGCATATTTTCGATTTGGCCGTGGACGAGATTTTACCGTTTTAGAACTTCCGTACGAAGGAAATAGAGTAAATATGTTGATTTTCCTGCCAGATACATTAGATGGTTTGTCTGCTATGAAAGAAAATTCATTCGAAGATCCACTAGATCTTCGAGAGGAGTTAATCGAAACTATTGCACTTCCAAAATTTAAATTGAGATACACAAAGAAAATTTCCACGGAATCATTAGGAATTGGATATGCCGGTAAATGTAACTTTAGTGGTATTTTCGATACTTCTTCTTACTTGATATCTCCCGAAATAATTCACAAAACTTTCATCGAAATAAACGAAGAAGGAACCGAAGCTGCTGCAGTTACCGGTGTGGGAATTTATACGGATTCCGTTTCATTTCGACCAAATGTATTTATTGCTAATCACCCTTTTCTTTTCTTTATAATTGATAAAACAACCAAAATAATATTATTTATTGGTCGGATAGACGAACTTTAATTTTATGTTTTATGGCAATTAAATATTAAAAATAAAGTTTTTTATAAAATCAGAATGTGGATTTGCAAATTAAAAAAAAATAAAATGAAATAAAAAAGTACTTGTTTTTTGTCTGTTCTTTTCTTGTATTCTATTACTCACTATTAGCATTCCAAATATTTTAATCCATATCTCGGGAGCACTCCTTCTGTAAATGTAGCTAGCTTGCATGTACTAGGAGAAGTGCCCCCTACATATACAGAAAGATAGCAACATTCTAGCAATAGAAAGAAACTGCTTTTGTGAAATCTTTCTTTACTAAAATTAAATATCTTTTAAAAGACATCTGCCATATAAATTAGAAATTAAAATGAAAACTGAAATTAGAAATTAAAAATTAAACATTAGAAATGAAAATTGAAATTAGAAATTTAAAAATTACACATTAGAAAAGTTAAAAATTAAACATTAGAAAAATTATAAAATTAAACATTAGGAAAAATGAAATTAGAAATTAAAAATTAGAAATTAAAATCTCTAAAATAAAGTAAAACAGAGAAACTCTAAAAGAAAGTAAAACAGAGAAACTCTAAAAAAAAGTAAAACAGAGAAACTCTAAAATAAAGTAAAACAGAGAAACTCTAAAATAAAGTAAAACAGAGAAACTCTAAAATAAAGTAAAACAGAGAAACTCTAAAATAAAGTAAAACAATAAAGTAAAACAGAGAAACTCTAAAATAAAGTAAAACAGAGAAACTCTAAAATAAAGTAAAACAGAGAAACTCTAAAATAAAGTAAAACAGAGAAACTCTAAAATAAAGTAAAACAGAGAAACTCTAAAATAAAGTAAAACAGAGAAACTCTAAAATAAAGTAAAACAGAGAAACTCTAAAATAAAGTAAAACAGAGAAACTCTAAAATAAAGTAAAACAGAGAAACTCTAAAATAAAGTAAAACAGAGAAACTCTAAAATAAAGTAAAACAGAGAAACTCTAAAATAAAGTAAAACAGAGAAACTCAGTACAGATATCAAATCAGAGAAACATTTCTTAAAATGATTTTTGTGGATGGAATTTTCTGATTATAATAAATTCTATAAATCAAAAAATTCTATCAAAACAAAAATTGTACAAGGGGGAAATAAGTTTTAATATGTATATATAATATATAATATATAATATATATAATATATATTTTATATATAATATATAATATATAATATATATAATATATATTATAATATATATATTTTATATATAATATATAATATATAATATATATAATATATATTATATAATATATATATTATATAATATATATATTATATAATATATATATTATATAATATATATAATATATAATATATAATATTATATATATATATATATATATATATATATATATATATATATATATATATATATATATATATATATATATATATATATATATATATATATATATATATATATATATTAAGAGAGATTAAAATAGAAACTCTAAAATAAAGTAGAGATATTAAAACAGAAACTCTCTTTCTCAAAATGATTTTTGTGGATAGAATTTGTAGATATCAAATTCTATCAAAACAAAAATTGTACAAGGGGGAAATAAGTGTTTATATATATATATATATATATATAAATATATATATATATATATATATATATATATATATATATATATATAAATATATATATATATATATATATATATATATATATATATATATATATATATATATATATATATATATATATATATATATATATATATATATATATATATATATATATATATATATATATATATATATATATATATATATATATATATATATAAACACTTATTTCCCCCTTGTACAATTTTTGTTTTGATAGAATTTGATATCTACAAATTCTATCCACAAAAATCATTTTGAGAAAGAGAGTTTCTGTTTTAATATCTCTACTTTATTTTAGAGTTTCTATTTTAATCTCTCTTAATATTTTTTTTAAATAGAACGATCTGATCTCTTAATTTCTAATTTAACCTAACCTAACCTTTCTAATTTTTTATTTGTAATTTTTTATTTCAATTTTTTATTTGTAATTTTTTATTTCAATTTTTTATTTGTAATTTTTTATTTCTAATTTCGATTTCTAATTTCATTTCAAATTTCTAATTTCATTTCAAATTTTTAATTTTAATTTCTAATATTTAATTTCAATTTGAGACACCTAAGACTGCACCCAGTGTTTTTTTATATAAAATGAAATCAATACCTAACCTAACATAAAGCTGCAGTTAATGATGTACCTAAGACTGTATCCCAATCGTCCATGATGACACATTTATAATGTTCTTTTGGTGGTTGAACTGTGCTGCATTTGGTAGCGTGTTTAATTTCCTAGATTACGAGCTGTATAAGAGGATACGTGTGAATATTTATTTTGGTTAATAATCACAATGCCAATAATCACAATGCTAATCACAATGCCGAAAGACTATCAGGCCAAAAGAATATCGTTCAGGCCAATAGAATATCCTGTATTCCAATACACTAAACTGATATATAAAGGATATCGTGTTCGTATTAGATACAATGTGATTTCTGAATACAGAAGATTAATTTCTATTTTAAATAATGGTTTCGAAAACTTATTTGATATTTTACTAAATGATTTTGAATGTTTCGAAATTTTGGGAATTACAATTAGTTGTATTCTTTTCAACATATTTCCCAAAAACAATATAATAGAAATACATTTCCCTTCTATTCCAACCTTTGAGAAGTTGATGGAATATTGCCAATCCAAAAATTTTTGTCCACATTACGTGATAATAGATGAAATTACAAAAAGTGTTATTTTTGAAACTCGTAACGAAACGTTATTGATTTTTTCTGCTAACGAAAAATACCATTCTACGTATCTTCATGATTTTTTTAATTTTGTTTTTTTAAAAAATTCTGAAAATGAATATTCTTGTTTTATGGATTACCTTCATTGGATCGAACCATATTTTCAAAAATTTAAATATCCGTATTGGGATCAAATTTATGTGGATGATTTAGCTTGTAAGAACTTAGACCCTAATGATTATTTTGACATGTGTCGTCGATTTTACATTGAAAATTTAAATCAACAAATGTATACCTTATCAAAATCATTCACTTCGAAAGGAATAGCCTTTCTACCGTTATACGTATCAAAAAAATATAATTCAAAAATTACTGCCAAAAAAAGATGGAAAATTATCAAATCTGTCGTGTTGTTGATAAGGTTTTATCGCGACTTTTTAAAAAATTATTATCAACCCGGTAATAGTTAACGAGACCGAGTAACCTACTTTCCAAAGATTAAATCTTTATTAAAAAAAATCGATTTTTAAAAATGATTTAAAATGAAAATCGGATTTAGTATAAAAACGTTTGTCAGATTTTGGATTTTATTAGTTTAAATCAAGATGCCTGTTGTCGATAAAAGATTATTTGTCAATAAATATCTATATCGTTATTTCGTTTCGGATTCCACAGGAAATTTGTTTTATTCTCCATTCGGTATTACTCTCGCTTTACACACACTGCTCGAAGGTGCACGGGGAAAAACAGAATCGCAGATTAAGCATGTTTTAGAATACGACGACAACACATCTAACGAAGATATAAAGAAAAATTATTTCAACCACATAATAGAACTAAAAGAGGTTTTAGACATTGCCAATATTATTTTAATAAGTGATGTCGATGTTAATCGAGAATATTTAGAAGGAATAGAACAGTTTTACTTGTCAGATGTTAAAAAAGTTAACTTTGCCAATGAGGAAGAAACGATGTCGATGGTGAATTCGTGGGTAAAAAAGAAATCTAGAGAAAAAATTCAAACTATATTAGAATCCGTCGATCCCGAAACAATATTAATGCTCCTTAACGTACTATATTTCAAAACAATTTGGGCAAAACCCTTCGACAAAAAGGAAACTTTATTTGCAGATTTCTTCAACAACGGTTGCGAAAAAAAATCGGTACCTACGATGATCATGAAAGATGCGTATTTTCGATTTGGCCGTGGACGAGATTTTACCGTTTTAGAACTTCCCTACGAAGGAAATAGAGTAAATATGTTGATTTTCCTTCCCGATAAATTAGATGGTTTGTCTGCGTTGAAAGAAAATTTATTTGATCCACTAGATCTTCGAGACGAGTTAATCGAAACTATTGCACTTCCAAAATTTAAATTGAGATACACAAAAAAAATTTCCACGGAATCATTGGGAATTGGATATGCCGGTAAATGTAACTTTAGTGGTATTTTCGATACTTCTTATTTGATATCTCCAGAACTAATTCACAAAACTTTCATCGAAGTAAGCGAAGAAGGAACCGAAGCTGCCGCAGTTACCGGTGAGGACGTTTGTACAGATTCCATTTCATTTCGACCAAACGTATTTATTGCTAATCACCCTTTTCTTTTTTTTATAATTGATAAAAAAACCAAACTAATATTATTTATCGGTCGGATAAACGAACTTTAATTTAAAAAAAAGTTTTTAAACAAATCTAGTAAAATAAGAATGTGGATTTGCAAATATAGCAAATTAAAAATAAAATGAAATAAAAAGTACTTTATATAAACGTTCTTTCTCAATTCTTTTCTTGTATTCTATTACTCACTATTAGCATTCCAAATATTAAAACAGAGAAACTAACAGATATTAAAACAGAATCTTTAAAATAAAGTCGAGATATTAAATCAGAGAAACTCTAAAATAAAGTAGAGATATTAAATCAGAGAAACTCTAAAATAAAGTAGAGATATTAAATGAGAGAAACTTTAAAATAGATATTAAATCAGACACTCTAAAATAAAGTAGAGATATTAAATCAGAGACACTCTAAAATAAAGAAGAGATATTAAATCCGAGAAATTCTAAAATATTCTAATTTTTAATTTTTCATTTCAATTTCTAATTTCTAATTTCTCAATTTCTAATTTTTAACTAACCTTTCTAATCTAATTTCAATTTCTGATTTTTAATTTCAATTTCTAATTTTCGATTTCACTTTCTAATTTCTAATTTTTAATTTCACTTTCTAATTTCTAATTTTTAAGTTCACTTTCTAATTTTTAATTATTTCATTTCAATTTCTAATTTTTAATTTCTAATTTCAATTTCTTAATTTGTAATTTTTAATTTCAATTTTTAATTTTTAATTTCTAATTTCAATTTCTTAATTTGTAATTTTTAATTTCTAACCTGACAGTTAGGTTAGGTTAGGTTAGGTTAGGTACTCGAGATATAGATTAGGTTAGGTTAGGTACTCGAGATATAGATTAGGTTAGGTTAGGTTAATTATGGACTTGTTTCAAAAATTATGACATTGTAAATGTCATAATTTTTGAAACAAGTCCATAAATAATTCTGTACCTAACCTAACCTGACAGCACCCAATGAGGCACCCAAGGAAGCACCCAATGAAGCACCCAGAGTACTGCACGCAGTGTTTTTTATGAAGACATCATAAAACGAATGTTCTAATAAACGTGCGTTCCATTTATTTGAAAAAATTCATCTTCGTATTTTTCGAATTTATCGTCTGTCACTTCAATTTTTTTAAATTCCTCAATACTCGATTCTTCTCCTTTTTTTTCATTATCCATTTTGGCTGATTCTGTATTAAAGATTGTTTCATGTTGAGATTTATTCAATCCTATTTTTT